>NC_056751.1:811804975-811942475 GCF_019279795.1 Protopterus annectens | reverse complement strand
GAGCGCCATGAATCCATAAAATACAAACAAAGCCACAGCTAGACTTGGACAGAAATAAGAATAGTAGGTTTAATGGTAGATGTTCAAGGAAGTGAATGATTTAACCTTCCATCTATGAGATCTTGCATTAACATACATTTCCAAATGCTGTTTCATGCTTGGAGTCATTTACCTCCTAGGATGCATGACTAACATGGTGGTACTTCAGCAGTGTTGAATTAGCATTGGATTTCCTGACTTGAGACATGTATTCAGCCTCTTGTACACAGATGCAATACTGTACTCCAGCCTGCATACAACTCCTACGCATAGTCAGGTTCTGACACAGTTCATAGTGGCTGACAGGCAAGATAAGGGGGTTTACAGCTGGTCCAAGAAAAACAAGAAAACAGCTGCTGTCAATCTGAATGAGTTGAGCACTGTATAAGGAAGCATTCCACTATGTGCTTGTTCTGGGCTTTCTTGAAGGGCTTTGAATTTTGTTCAATACGGTTATAAGAAAATATTCTTACTGCCACACTACAGCACCCATCACATGCTCCACCTAAACTTTTTCTTTCTTAAATACCACTGAGAGAAGCTAAATCCATACTGCAGTTCAGTCTAATCCACTAATGTTATACACTTATAAGTAAAGAAAATCTTCTCTTCTGCAACACCCTGATCAAGTTTTAATATAAAAAAAATCATATGAGATGGGACAGTGGTTTGCAGTGTTTGCTACTTCAGCTGGGCACCTGGCTGGATGCCTTCTGTTCAGAGTCTGCATGTCTTCCCTCTGTCCACATAGTTTTTGCTGGTGATATCCATACTATAGGATAATGCAAAGGTCCAGTTCTTCACATCTGGCTACACTACTTTAAAACACTGATAAGAAGTTAATCTGTCAGGGTCTCAGAACTGATAATTCAAAAGTATTAATCATACACTCATTAAAAATCATCATTTATCAAAATGAGCTAATCAAATGTCTCATTCTATTTGGCCAGGGTACCAGGGATCTTCCCCTACTCTTTGAAGCTGCTAAATACTGCTGGAGGGCTTCTGTAGCAGGAAAGAAGAGGCCTAAGGGAAGCAGCAATGTGGAGGAGAAGAGAAAGGCTATGGAGAGTTTGGGGGTGGAAAATGAGAATTTGGAGAAAAAAAATATTCAGTATGGAGCTTCAGAAAGTAAACAAAGATTCTTGTGTGATGGATGCTAGAAATGGGCAGCATTTAGCTATCTCAATGGAAAAGGAAGTAAGTGAGCCAGTTGCAGCGGTGCAGATAACAGAACTGTCACAGAGCAGGGCCTGCAGATGATTGTCTGTTAAAAATACCTGAGCAGGATGAGCCAGGGGATAGCAATAACAGCAGGTAAAAAAGGAGATCAGCTACAAACCTAACCAAAATTGTTTTTAAAAAGAAGAGAAGACCAACTGTGAGAATAAGAACAAAAAATTATGCTGTAATAGACAGCTATTATGTGTGGGAGAATTTGGTAACTTTTCTGGTTATAAAGCTCAAGAAATTAAGTCTTTTATACATATTGGGGCAGAGATGTTTTGTGACACAACATTTGAAACTGATGACCCTATGATGATATTTCTGAAACTGTGTGACAAAAGAAGGACATTCATCAGTGGAATATTTTCTGGTAGAAACTTAAATATTTAAAAAAATGTCACTTTGCAGTTTAGAATTAATGAACTAGAAGATGATGCTACAAATGCATGCAGGGTCTGTGTGAAACTGTTGATAATACTGTGAAATTTAGAGATGACAGAAACTTATGGAATGGAGTGTGGAGGTTGGAAGTTGTTTTGAAATGTGAAAACATGTGGTGAAGCACTTGCCAAGTGTTAGTTTTGTGGCTGGTAATAAAGAAGCAATAAGATAGGGAGGCTGGCATAATGGTTAAGGTGTTTACCTTACAGACACAAGGTGCAGGGTTTGATTCTCACATGGGCTAATTGGCTAGGCTTAAAATGGCCTAAAGGGCACTTAGCCTAGCACTAATCTAAGAACCTATGGTGGTCAGCCTAAATTATGTTTCTTTTGTGAGTATTTTTCTCATTTAATTAATGATTGTGACAAGGTACAATGTAACAAGTGTGGGGAGAAAGGACATACAGCAAGAATGTCTGTGCTTGAATGCAGACTGTGTCAAAAAGGAACACTTTGGGATGGATTGTCAAGAGCAAACAGTCAATAATGAAAAAGAAGGAGAAGGGAAGAAAAAATACATGAGGAAGGACAACAAGTATCTGGGACAGAGGGTGAAACAGGTGAAGAAGAAATTGCAGAAGAAGAAAAAATATAGAAGTGAAATGAGGAGGCGTGCATGCAGGACGAGAGGTCAGGAGAAGGGATTGATGTTAATATATCTTTTTAAGTTCTAGCCAGTGAAAAATGTGATTTTTGAGGATCAAGGATTATTTGTACATAAACCCAGGAAAAAAATTCAGTGGGGAAAGAGTAAAAATAAGAAAAGGAAAATTTAAAAATATTTCTCCTAAACTTAAAAAGAAGGAAAATAATATATTTTTAGACTGTTTTCAGTAAACGTGAACAGTATTATTAACACTGTGAAAGGACAGGGATACTGGAATGGTGTGCTAAATGTTGACGTGAATGTTATTCTTTTAGAGGATGTAAGACTCCTGACAAGTGAAGAAAGACTGCAAAATGAAAAAAATTGTGGGGTCAAAATATAATAAGGAGCTTAGGAAGTGAACATTGTTCTAGAGTGTGTGTGTTGTGTAAAAAAACAGTGAAAATACTTGATGTAACATTGATTAGGATGGGAAGGTTAACTGTTGTGGATGTGATGTGGAGAGAACATGCTTATAGGATTATAGCATTATATGCATACATAACTTGGAAGGAAAGAGAGAGTCTGTTTCATCAAATATTAGACTATGAGGTGGTTAACATGAAACTTATAACTGCAGGGGACTTTAATTGTTATTTAAGAGAAAAATGTAAAAAGAAAGGGAAGGATGTAAAAAAACACAGGAAGTGACAACGTGATAGATTAGCTGTGTGGAACAAAAGTCAATGTACTTACAGAAGGGGGGCACTTGGATCTGAAATGGATTCTTTTACATTATCGGAAGGCTTAGGGGCAGCAGCTGGTGACACAGTTGTGAGGGGCTTTTCAGACCATTTAGCAATATGGATGAAGGTGATGGAAGAAGAAAGGTAGTATATTACAAGAGGAAAGGGAATAAAAAGAATACATGAGAAATTATGGGATGAAATTGGAACGTGGGCAGTATTGCAGTTATGGACAGAACATTTTATCATGAAGGACTTCAATAAAAACTGGTCTGGATGGTGGAGTGAATTTAGAAAGAAGTATAAAAAGTGGGTTTTTTTCAAAGGCAAGATGATGTAAGAAAGGAAGAGAACGTGGTGTATGGTGGGTGATATTGGCAAGGCATTTGATACAGAAGGACATGATGATTTGTGGGATGCAATAGAGAAGTAAGGGATAGGTAACAGAATTAGGAGAGGGTGTATGTCAGCATATCAGAATAAGAGAGTTACACTGTTAGTGACTGGGTAGCTGAGTAAAGAAATATACATGAATTGTGGTATAAGACAAGGATGTCCCATGTGAGTTAAGCAGCTAATAAAATGAAAGATGCTCGATATGTGATGCAAAAGAAGGTGGTGATTCCAATAGTTTTGACATGTACAAACAATATAGTTGTAGTTAGACCAAAAAAATGGATGAAGGAAGAGATGGTTTTGTCTGAATGGATGTTTAAAGAAAATGAGAATGACCTTGAATAAAGATAAAAATAAGGGTTTGGATGGTGTGTTGAAAACTGGCGCTGTGTATTTTCAATGAATTAGGTGTCTTTGAGAAGCACACAATTTGGAAAGAAATGATGTAGTTAGGATGCAATGTGAGGAATTTGTAATGGAAATGAAAGAAACATGTCTTCTGTGGAGGACATATGGATTAGTATTTAAGAAAAATGTTTATCTGGTAAATTCTTTATTGTTGGGAAAAATAGCATATATATATATATATATATATATATATATATATATATATATGCCAAACTTTTATATGATCCCAGAAAACTATGGAAAGAAAATTGTGCAATTGGTGTTTTCTTTTATATGGGGTTTAGTATTAAACCCAGTGAAATGAGTTGTGTTATATATGAGTGAAGATAAGGGTAGATTGCGGTTACTAAATCCAGTTGTTTATTCTGCTTCTTTAAACTTTTATAAGGTTTTAATGTGGGTAAAAGAAGAGACTGTTTAAATATAAGTACAAAAAGTTCTGGGAGATGACGAGAATAAAAAAAAAAAGAAAAATAACATCTAAATGAAGAAATTAAAAATTATCAAAAAAAATCCTAACATGGAAAATAAAACTTATGTAGGTGGATTGGATACTCTAAACTGGCTCAAGGCGTGAGTGTGTGTGTGCCTTCTGTGGAAGGTTGGGCGCTGGGCTGGCAACTCAACACCGTAAAAACTTCACTGCCAATCATGAGCGGACAGGTGATCCGCTGTGGTGACCCTTAACTGGGAAAAGCCGAAAGAAGAAGAAGATAAAGAAAAAGATAAAAGGATGTGGTATAATAATGTGATAAAGCAATATTATTATGGAAATCTATGGGAAAATGTACCAGAAGAAGTAATTAAAGCCATTAAAGTAAGGAAAACATGGTGCACCAAGATAATGAGTGTCAAGATTTCCTATGGAGACTGGTAATAAATAAGTTACCAGTAAAGGGGAATGGGCTATATAAAAAGAAAGTTGAAAGAGCATGTTTATTTTTGGGGAGGAAAAGACAACAAAGCTTGTTTTTTTTTTTTTTTTGTTTTTTGAAATGTAAAAGAGTGGTGAAATGATGGAAAAAGTTGTGTGAAGAAAAAATTTTTTTAAGAACATTAATAACATAAATGATATAGATGTGAATATTATTGTGTATGGATATTGTAAAAACAAGAAGAAAGAATATGTGAGAAGGATAGGTAAGGATTTATTTTATGAAATGTGGGTTATTTGGAATGAAAAACTGAATGAAATTTTGCTAATTGGGAAATGTATTTTGGCAGATATATTGTGAAAAATTAGATTATGGCTGTGGAAGAAGGAGTTGGGGTCAATTATGGAAAAATAACAATGAAAATGTTATAAGAAAAATAATATTTGATAAAAAAATAGAAAAATGTATTTATGTGCCTGTAAATATGTATATTTTGTAAATATGTAAATAATGATTTTTTTGTTGTGCTAAATGAAGACCTCCTACTCTTTTCAATAGGTGCTGTGGGATCTTTTACATCCACCCGATGCACCGCCAGATCAAGCAAATGATATCTCAGTTTAACATCTCATCCAAAGGACACTCTGGAACACAGTGCCCCTGTAATGCTTTACTGAAGTGTCAGCATATCCAATCACCTGGAGTGGGAATAGAACCGATAACCTTCTGGTTTTCTATAGCTTCATAGTTAAGTACTAGGCTAGCTGCCCTTCTGGGACATTTTAAGCCAGCCAGTTTCCATTTTTGGGCTTGAAATAACCTATACCATTTAGTTATAAATTGGCCTTATCCATCCCATGGCCAATAATTACATATCTAATGAGAATAACTGGGATCATGTCATAGATACTTTGATGGGACCCATCATGGGACAAAGTATTTAGGAGCTGCCACCTTCTATAAGTAGTACAGGGGACAGCCCTGGGATAAATTTTCTGTTTCTCATCCATAGATCTAAGTTGCACTTGAATATGTAGAGAGATGAACTTTGTTTTATGTGGATGGGGAGTTTTTTCCACAGCAACATTTTCCTTTCTGAGGTATACCTGTCCCTTGAAACCATTCTGTTGATGTTGCTGAAGACATTTAGATCCCTAGACCAAGTATTTCTGATGTCATTTGATTTGTTGATGTACAGTGAATCCATCAGTAATGGGTTGGAGGATGCCTTTTATGCCAGATGTAGGTCACCTCTTAACAGTCTATAGGATACTGAGTATAGTGACAGGGCTTTTAGTCAGTCCATGTAGAATATATTGTTTAGGCCTTGTATCCTTTTAGTAAGGTATCTCCATGGGTGTTCCAGATGTTGCATGTGTCTGGACAGAAACATAACAAAGGGGACATTATATTCAATGACTGGCCTAATTAGAGATGAACAAAGAGAGGGCATCCCTTGATCTAGATGCAATCCCTTTATTTATAAGCTGTACAATATAGAATATATTTTCCAGCACCAAAAACAGGTGTGTTACCTGTCGCACAACTGATACTGGCACTGTGTAGGCCTAGTACTTTTTAAAATGATCCTCTGAATATCAAATTAGCCAATCATGTAAATCAAAAAAAATTATTTTTGTATTTTCCTATTTGAATCCTGTTTTTTTTTTCAGTAATTTCATTTTCTTTTTTGAGGGGGTACCAGGACCGTCTCCCTGGTGAAGAAGAATAAAGATGTGTGTATGCCCCATAGACTCCAAGTCCAAACAGTAGACATGGCATTGGAGGAAGAAGTCAGGATAGGGTGTCATTAGCCATATTGCCTGTCATGGAGAGAAGAACTGGGTCACCTTCTTCTGCCCAAACTTTATGTGTGAAAGACCTGGGTGAGCAGTTTTGAGCTACAGATCAAATCAAGTACACCCTACCAAAGTCTACGTGCACTCCAGTCAGTGGGCAAGGCTGAGCAGAAATGCTTAATGTGTTTCATGGGGCTGTCACTTCAAGATTTAGCAGAAATATATACTAACAAAAAGGGGGAGATAGTGGGTTTACACCATGTGTGTGTGTGTGTGTGTGTGTGTGTGTGTGTGTGTGTGCGTGTGCATGTGCGTGTGTGTGCGTGCGTGTGTGTGTGTGTGTGTGTGTGTGTGTGTGTGTGTGTGTGTGTGTGTGTGTGTGTGTGTGTGTGTGTGTGTGTGTGTGTGTGTATATACTTTTTTTAAAGAAGTTAATGACTGACTTCTTCTGATTGTAAGGGGAAGCTTACTCCATAATCTTGAAAAGCAATGTGTATAATGTTTCTTTCATGTCTTTTCTGTTCTTAATACATATTTCTAGTACTAGGCCCTTCCTAATTTGGTGTTAGCTCCCCAATACCTTTTGTTCTCTTATCTCATGAATTCTGGACAAAAACAAAAATAATGGCATTTCAAAGACCCACAATTAGCAACAGGTTTGAAATGTGGATCATATAAACTTAGAAAGTTGATAGAATAGCAAATTTTGCATTAGCAAGTATTTTCTGAAGGATATTAAATCCAAAACTCTAATGTCTGTCATTATTTAGTGGCTGCTACCCTCAATGATTTGTCATAAAACCAAACATTTTATGTGAAACAGAATAAAAATGTGAGGAAAAAAATCTGAGCATTCTGTATAATTCTGGATAGTTGAGAGGTAATGCCCCTCCAACAGTACATCAAGATATATGCTGTCTAATATAACAAAACCAAACAATGCTTTATATACCAAGCAGAGGTCAGCTCCTAATAACCTGTACGAAAATGGAATATAATGACAACTCTTCAAACCTCTCTGAATAGTTCAAATGTTCCAGACCCAAGAGTTTTTTTTTCTAGCAAAGAATCATTATATACCTTTAACATTTCTTTCAGGTGACTTTTTGAACGCTAGAAAATGCAACCCTGTATTCAATAATGGATCGAACTGGTAGGCTGTAAAGAGGTACAATGATCTCCCTGAAGTAAATAGATATGTATTTTGGAATTATATGGGCTACAGATTATGCATTTCAAGCTTCTGACTTTAATGTTTGTATTTTAATCATAGTTTATGCCCTTTTTGCCAAGTATATGTCTCAAAAATCTTAATGCAAGAATTACTGACAAAGCCAAAATAATGGGAGACAAAGCTGAAAATTATGGTGAGATTTGAAATATGGCTCTTATAATCTTAGAAAGCCACTAATGAACTTAGACCTATGGCTTACATCCAATTGGTTATCTAATTTAAGTCTATTTTGTATAATTACTTTGCAATGGTCCATTCATATTTAGTGTGCATTTTTTTTCTTTTTTGTTATGATAAAGTGGAAATGTTTAAATTCAGTTGGGTCGGATATTGTCTTGACTAGAGACAAAAGTGCTTACCATTGAATACAACTCAGAAAAGACAGCATGGCTTGCTGTAGCACTGATGTGCTCGTGTTTTTATTTTTACTAATTATGCAGTAGTTTTCTTGAGTACCACAGTAATACTGGACAATACTGGTATTGCTTTTTTGTTGCAGACTATATACACTGCCATGGTACAGTCAGTCTTATGTTGTATTTATTGGAGGATCTGCATAATATATTACACATATAAGGTTCTAGTTTTATTGAGATTATGGTTTCTTAAGTTATATCCAATGTTTTCTGGGTGTAGTCATCAGATCATTTGCATATGTAGTGGTAAGTGTATGTATATGCTCAAAGGATGAGGTTACAGTAGAATATTTACCCTCAACATTCTGAATGTAATTTCACCCCTCAAAGATATTCAAGATCAAATCAAGAAGAACATGTTCTAGAAGCATAAGGCTGTTCTTGCTCTGCATGACATAATTGTTATTTATGTTAGCTGGAGATGTGCCTCTATATCAAATCTAATGTAAGATCCTTCCTGTATAGATCTATAATTTCGATAAATATGCACAGTTAGTCAAAACATATTTTTTCCTATTTTTGAAGGGCCTGTACAATAAGTTTTATAATAAGGTTTGTCTTAAAGAAATTGTATATTTTTATGTTATCTGATTATAGTTACAGTGTACAGCACTTTTATCAGACTCATAAATTGGTCATCATTTCTGTCAGGCTATCTTATCTGACTTTTTTGAAATAATGATGGTTTACTGAATCATCGTTTTAGTGTATTAGAAATTGTTAAGTTTTCACTATACATCACAGCTATAAATATTTGATAACCATAACTTAGTTATTTTAAATATTACCTGTTCTACCTCATTACCATACATTTACAATATATATTTTTTGCTAAACAGAATTAAGTAGCACATGCTATTTCTTCTCACACTCACCTGTATATATTTATATGTTTTCCCCTTGATAATTGCTTGACTTTCATGGATACTGAGACATCTTCCAATAACTGCCACACAACCCACTACCAGAAATCCACTGTTATTCATTACTCAGTAATTTCAGACATATCCTGCCATTAGGTAGACCCTGTCACTCCTCTGATAGCAAAATTTGAGGATTATTAAGGGTCTGATTTTGAAACTCCAGTAATGGGTGTTTTAGACACTGCAAAACCATAGCCATACAAGGTGAGTATTCACAGATACTACCACAGCATGTCGTATTTCAGATGTACCTATGTGTCATGTCAGTCATACCTCCTCTCTTGTTGACTCCACTAGTGACTTTGTTAGTCCTGAACTCCTACGGAGGTCATGCTGACAGTGCTAACTCCCTCACATATCCCACAGTATCGAAAGTGCTTTGTGGTTACATTTTCATCATTATATTCATATAGCAGGCCCCCCACTAACCTGGGCCCGTTACTGGACTTCTGTCACTGGCAGTGCGGGTATGTAAGCTGGTTTATGTGTATTACATGTGCACATTTTGTAATAGTGGGAGCAACTCCTTCTCCTTGGTTGATACTTCATGAGTTGTCTGTCCAGTTTTCATAGGTTATTCTTCTTTGTATTGTCTTAACTGCAGCACTGGCTTCATTTTCTTTCATTCACTGACATTAGTTTTAAAGCATTCTGTTCATTCCATTGAAATTTCTATTTCATCAAATCAAGAACTGGCTGCCAGAGTCTGTTAATTCCTGTATTTTCAAAAGCAGTGTGCAGTGTTAGAGCAAAATCAGTGAACAGTGGGGTTAAGGAAGTTTCTCCATAGTTTCACTGTTGTTTGATTTCAGAGTTAGTATGCTCAAAGTTGCAAGGGTGCGAGTAGCACAGTTCTCCGTGTAGGGGGTGAACAACCCATCTCCACAAAAACACTAGTTTTGTTTCTGTTTGTATTTAATATACAGGAGTGTGGATTTTTATTTCAGCATGAAGCAGAAGGTGATTATTAAAAATAATTTAATTTCTTTGCAGGGGATTATGCTTTTTTAAACTGTACACATCTTTTATAATTTTTTTCATAGCAGGAAGGAAAAACAGGCAGGCACAAATTGTCCGATTTTGGTAGATACACTAATGTATATGCAGCTGCTAAATTCAGTGTTTAGAGTAACATTCAGTTTATTGCAGCTATATTGACAGGTTTATGCAATTATCAGTTACTTTTTTAATGCTAATTGCTTATCATTGTATAACATCCATACTTCATCAGAAAAACTGTAAAATACCAGGCAATGTAACAAATACATAGGACAGACAACATAAAAACTTAAAAGAGAGCATTTTGGAATACAGGAAGTCAATGAATTTGACAGATGTTAAAAAATCATAATTGTGTTCCTCTTATTTAACTACATGGATCAGAATTTGAAATGGTTTTGTCAGATATTTATAAACAGTGTTACTGTATGAAATTCATTCAAACAAGCATATTTAAGAAAAGAGGACTTTAATATACATTTTAAAGTTTGGGACATTAAGCCCGGAGCAGCTTAATGATGAGAATAATGGAAGCAGGACAGTATGACCCCGGATGATTCGACCCCAGTGCAATTATATACACTTTCATATTTAAATTTACGTTTATTGTCTATGAGAATATCTATTGTACAGTTTGACTGCAGATGATTTGACCCCCAATTATGCAATAAATAAACAACCACACAGAAATCAATTAAACAGTGTCCCAATTAAATTTAATAATAGCATTTTAATACTTAATATTTTAATCAGGAATTTTACATAGCAATTTAAAATATTATTTAATATTTTAATATGTTAATGTTAACTTATTTAACTTATTATTTAATATGTAAGTATTATTAATGTCATGTAATGAGGTAATTTTCGACATCTTGTCAGTGCCTATATCTATGCATGAGCATTTCTAACATTATTTTTATTTCTAATTCTCTTTGCTTAATAGTAACTTTATTATTGCTATGTTAATGAGACCAGTAGATGGCACCAGTTGCTTTTTTTATTCTGCTGTGAAGAAACTAACATTTGTTTGCTCTTTTATTGACTATGGATTGTGCCTTGCACGTTGTATTACTTTGAACAAGCTTATGGTTTTATGCTGGGAATACATTTTCTTTGTAAAAACACTTTTAGCGGGTATTTTTTCATTATTTTATGGTCGCAATACATTTTCTGTTTTTGACTCATGATTGATTTCATCTCATTCTGTTGTATAATAATGTTAGTTTCGGTAGTGATTGTTGCCGAGTTTAACATTTTATTAGCTTATATGATGTTTTAAATCTTTGTTTTTTTTTTTTCTGTAGATGTTCTCATTTTTGTAATGCAGTAATTTTATATTCTTATATTTAATGGTTTACAGAAATACTATTGGAATCTCTTACTGTTGGGGTCAAATCATCTGGGGTCAAAACGGGCAGGGGCAAATTGTCTGGGGTCAAAAGGTCCTGTACCCAGAATAATGGGGTTTACAAAACTACTATTCCCAGAGTTTTTTCTAAATGTCCCCTAAAAGAGTTAAGATTCTTAGCTGTGTCCTGCACTTTCAAGTTTGATCTTCTTAATAATTTGTTGTGTTAAACTACAGACTCAGATGTCATGAATGACCTTCGATTTTTCAGATGGGCTTAGACTATCATTCCTTCTCACAGACATAATCACAAAACTCCAAAATTAATTATTTTAACTTCTTAACAGAAAAAGAAAAGCTAGCCTAGAATCTTAGCCAGCCTAAGAACTTCTTCAGCTGTTACAATGTTGGATAAATTAAGACATGTTTTATAGTTCACAGTAATGAGGTTAAGAACGCCATGTTTAAAAAAATATTCTATGGGTAAACAAGCAAATCTAGCTGCCTAACTATTGCTAAGAACTTTGAGAATGATTATCAAATCTCTCTGGGGAGAAACCATCATCAAGTGTCTTGCAGCTTTGATATGCTTTTAACACATTCAGTGGGAATTATCAAATATTTCACAACTTCTATCTTCATATATTCCATTATGTAATAATGATTATCTTAGATCTTCTTCGCTTGATTATAGTTTTAAAAAATTAAATTAGCACGAGATATAGCATGAGCAGAAAACTGCCTGAATGGGAAACCCTAGGTCTGATGGTATTTGTACACAAATAATTAAACTCTGCTAAGACCACACTGGTAAATCTATTATGCCAACATTCAACCCTTCCGTATGTCAAACTACTATTAAAGGTATGTACAATTCTGATCTGTTTGAGTTTTCCAAAGGTCATCTCTTCTACCTGTACCTCAAACTTTAGAACAAATTCTCTCCTAGCTACACCTACGACGTTGCTCAAGAAACTAACCTACCGACAGACTTTATAGTACCCACACAAATATGACTTACAGTGATGTCACCAAAGTGGCTTCAGTAGTGGTACAGGTAAAATGACTGCTCCATGGCTTGTCAGAGATGCATTGCTTGCTACAACTGACGTGATGTTTTATCAGTGTCACTCTACTGACCTCGCCAAAAACTTTAACATAGTTAATAATTCCTGTGTTTTTTGGGTCACTGTCGTCTCTAGGTTTTGATACCATTGTCATTGTTTGTCTTGCATCGACCCTTTTTTTTTTTTTTTTTTTTGGTTAAATTGAGCTCCTCAATTTCTTCCCAAGTAGACGTCTCTAGTGAAGAACCAAAGGGATCAGTATTCTAACATCCTTGGTTTTCAGCCTTGGATAGCTTTCCAGCCAATGATTTGTCAACAGTTGCTCTGCTCAAGCAAATTTCTTTCAAAATGAAAACTTGCTATGCCTTCAAGACAGAATGTTGATAATGTTTATTGTAAGAAATGCTTCAGAGACATATTACTGTAGTCATTCTTTATAGTATTATGTCAGATGGGTGATACACAAAATCAACAAGATGCTTTTCTAGTATTGGAAATTTTCAGATTCTTCATACCAGTACTTTAAGTGGGTCTATGTTCCGCCATCGAATGGGCTAACCATCAAACAGCTGAACATTGAATAATAACCATCAAAAGTTCACTTTGTGAACTTTCATTTAATCAACAGGGTAAGTACCTACATGTCCAACACTTCCCTGTCTCACACATGGAAATGTTTCAAAATCAGGATGAGGGGCCTTGCTCCCCCACACCCCCCACTGTGGTGGGGCTTCTCACCCCACACCCCCTTACTATATATATGAACTCCGAGACCACACTACAGTGGAGAAAAGGGGTTTAAAACACTTCCAAGTGTGAGACAGGGAGTTGTAGGACAAGTAGTAGATGAATTTGCCGAGTGAAGTTTCAGTGCTTATTGTTCGATGTTCAGCCATTCGATGGTTAGCCCATTCGATGGCCAAACATAAACCCCTTTAAATAGCAAATGGAAAGAAAATATTGCTGGCCCAATTGGAACAGAGGCTTTATTTGGTAACTAGTGCCTCTCTCAAAAATGTACATATCATCCAAATTTGTGAAATGGGCTCTGTAGGTTCATTTTACTAGCACCAGAAAGATAGTATCATTGTTCAACCCTAAAGATGGCTGACAGTCTGTAGGTAAAAGACTGGTATGACATAATTCCTTGTACTCTGTGTTTTAAACTACAAAGCCAACAGCAGAAAGTTATACCCAGCAAAATGAATTATTTGCACAGATCTCAAACAAGTCAGCTTTACTACTATTCAGAGACCTGAAAACAAGTAACAGCACTTCTTCTGAGTACTTACTTCAATTTAAAAAAAAACAAAAGACAGTTGAAATAAAAACCTTTATCAAAGGTTTTTATTTCAACTGTCTTTTGTTTTTTTTTTATATTGGACTTTTGCTTCTTAACAAGTGTTTTGCCAACTTTATAGTGTTTACTTACTTCAATTGACAGTTTTACAGCAACAAACAGAGACTGCACTTATTTAAAATGATTGGAGTAAATGTTACTACAAGGGCAAAGACTTGACAACTTGACCCTTTCAGACTTAAGATGTACCTAATTTCCAACTATAATTAAGGATATGGGCCTCACAGTCTATTTTTTTTACTGATACACTTATTTTGGATATGTGCTTTACTAGTTTTACTTTGCTCTTTACCTAATACTGCATATTATAACTCACCTCTCAATGCACTATATTCACCTGCTTCTTAAATGATTTTAGCTGAAGCTTAGATGGTTGTTTATTTTGCTTCTCATTGTCCTACTATTGTACTACAATCCATTTCATCATAGTGATTTATATTTTCCTTCTGTTACAGAAGTGGTTGAAATGGGCCCTTTGTGAATGACTTTGTTCTCATAGTTAGCAAATGTTAAATAAATGAAGCTGGCATGTTCCTATTAATATGTACAATACAAAATGTTCATAAAGATGATCTTTCTAGTTGGAACTTTGGTGAAAGGAGAAATAATGTATTATGAAATGTAGTCATATTATAGGCAGCTTTTCCAAGAACACCAAAACAAAGTCATCAGATAGTTACATTTGTGAAAGATAGTGAAGTATTTTAATAACATGATGCAATTATATATTAGTTCTCTATTCTTAGTAAAGATCTGTTAATATGTATTATGCAATAATGTTTTGCATATGGCAAGTTTTGTAAGGAAGTTATTTAAGTTTACATCCTCTTGTTCCTCAAGAAAGTTATAATGCCTTGGCACCAGTTGTTAATTTTATGTTCTATAATAAAATTAATATCAGTGGAAATTTATGTGAGTGATAGTCCATGAAAATCTTATGAATTTAAACATCTACAGTGATTTTGTTATGAAAATACTGCCAGATATGTGATACATATAAAAATGTCCACTAACTGACTTTATTTTATTTCCAGCTCTAATATTTATTTTTTATTGCATCTGTACAACTCATTGCCAAAGTAACAGTAGGTCTGTCAGAGCAGTCATTAATAAAAATACTGTTGTAGGCTAATAAAATAAAATGATAATAAGCTAGAAACAGATAATAGAAACAATTGTGCAGAGAAAATAATAGCACATACACAAATGTTTTAAAAAACAACATGGAACAAAAGAATGTACACACTCTAGACCTTATTAAGACATACAGAGATTATTTATAGATTGCAAGAATAGAAAAACAAAGCTTTTGTAACAGTATGTTCCTTGAACAATGTACTAAAAACAAAATATTTTGTGGCCTCATGTATGTATTTTAAAAAGTCTCATGACTCCCCCTTTAAAGGGATCATGTTTTTTTAAATTTCTAAGAATAAATCTGTGCATGAGAGGATGGCTGGTTTACAAACAAGTCATAGGAGCAATGGAATAGTTTGACCATCAATTCATTAAAAAAAATTGTTTTCTATTGAAAGTACTATACTTCTGCGGTGGTGCAGCGGTAGCGTTGTTACCTCACAGCAAGAGGTTCTCCCGTTCGATTACTGGCTTGGGTTGGGAGTGCCTTCTGTGTGGAGTCTGCATGTCCTCCCTGCGGTCGAGTGGGTGTTCAAAAGACATGAGTTGAATGGGCGTGCCTTCGTTGAAGGTTGGGCGTCAGGCTGGCAACTCAACACCATAAAAAACAACTGCCAATCATTAGCGGACCGGAGTTCCGCTGTGGTGACCCCTAACCGGGAAAAGCCGAAAGACAAAGAAAAAAAAACAACATCGGAAGTACTGCTAATTAAATGTGAATCAGACTTAATAAAAATAAAAGAGAAAGTAGAATAGCAATATCAACTTTATAAATACTTCTGCAATAAAACTAAATAATCCCTCCTTAAAAGACGGTGACATCCACCCTAACCCTGGCCCTACCAATCCTGCTACCCTAATAACCCACCCTAAACTCCCTACCTCTTTCCTAATAGGACATCTGAATATCCGCAGTATTAATAACAAAGTAGCCCATCTCCATGCCCTTCTAGATATTCACTGCTTTGACATCTTCTGCCTGACAGAAACGTGGTTAAAACCAGAGATCAAAGACAATTAAATCATTCCCCAAGGATATAATATATTAAGACAAGACCGAATAAAAAACAAGGGTGGGGGGGGTAGCAGTTCTATTCAAAGATGGACTTCAAATCTCCCCTTTACCATACAACCCACCTCAGCATAGTAAGGCAGAAGTCCTTATCACCAGATTTCAAATTAACCAAAATAAATCTTTATACATCAATTGTATCTACCTACCGCCCGGTAATAATATCAATACTATAGAGGATATTCTAAGCTCGGTGTCCTCAACTTACCCTCAAGAAACAATAATACTTGGTGATTTTAATACTGACTGGAAAGTTGTCAACGCTGATAATCTTACCTCCCATATCAACCTTCACGGCTTTAGTCAAACTATCACCTCCACAACTAGAATCAATAAACCAAACAAGAAAGAGAGCACCTTAGACTGGTGACTTATAAATAAACAGAAACAAGCTTACAATGTAGGAACTCTGCCAGACGATGTAAGTGATCATACTTTGACCTACATCCTAAATGATATCTCTAACCCCCCCACATATAGGATTGCACGTACCAACAAACACTTTAACCCAGTATTATTCCAAAATGAACTTAGTGCCTGTGACTGGAACCCTTTAAAACCTCTACCACTTGAAGAAGCTGTTAAATACCTAAACTCTAAATTCTTATCTATCCTTGATAAGCACGCACCCAAATGGTCCATTAGAATAAAGTCCAAACCAGCCCCCTGGCTTTCTAAAGAAACCAGGCAGAAAATTTTACTTAGGAACAAGTCTTGGGCTAAATGGAGAGCTAACAAAAATATCTCAGATCAACAAATTATTAGGCAGTTGAGAAATAGTACAAAAAGGGCAATACTTACAGACAAAAATAACTACTACTGCAAACTACAGCAACATCATCAAAATAATCCCCAGAAGTTCTGGTCTAGTATAAATAAACTCCTCTTCCCAGGGCACTCATGTATACCTACCCCATTTCAGGCCAAACCAAATACCCCCCACCAAACTGCCAATACCTTCAATACCTTCTTCACAGAGACCATACAATCACTAGCCAGTCAACTAATCCCAGACAACTCAAGCCTTCCCACCACCATATCTGGCACTCTACCAACATTTCATCTGCAACCCATCTCAACCACTCTCATCTACAAATTCATCCTAAAACTTAAACCTTGTACACCTTCTGCTGACCAGCTACCATCTGAATACCTGCAAAAAGCAGCCAAAGTAATTTCCTATCCCATATCCATCCTCATAAATAGAACCATTAAGGAAGGAATCTTTCCAGACATCTGGAAAATCTCCCATATTATCCCCCTACACAAAGAGGGTAACTCAAATGATTACTCTAACTACCGGCCAATAGCTCTTTTATCACCCTTAGCAAAAATCATGGAAAAATGCATTCACCAACAACTATTAAACCATTTATCTCAACATAACATAATAGCAAACTGCCAGCATAGCTTTAGACCATCACATAGTACCACAACTGCCCTATTATCCTTTCCAGATGCCATCAATAGAAATCGCAATAAAAACAACCTCTCATCTGCACTCTTTATTGACCTCTCCAAAGCTTTTGGCATGGTAAACCATGCCCTTCTTATCAACAGTCTTGAATCCCTTTCCCTTGACTGTCTGGCAGTTAAATGGTTCAAGTCCTACCTTACCAATAGGCAACAGACAGTTCTCTGGGAAAATAATATATCATCCCTTCTGCCAGTCACCCTCGGAGTCCCTCAGGGCTCTATTCTAGGTCCACTTTTTTCTCACTGTTTATCAATGACCTCCATGTAGCTATTCCACAAGCCACCTGCATTCAATATGCAGATGATTCTACACTAGTATGCTCAGCAAACTCCCCATCAGAACTACATTCTCTAACTCAGAATGTATTTAATATAGTTGAACCATGGTTCACAAAACGTTGCCTCCTTCTCAATGCTAAAAAACTAAGCTCCTTCTCTTTACACCCACCAGTAAGTCCTCCCCCATAGATTTCTCTGTCATCTCCAATAATGGCACAATTATATTCCCTGACTCTACCACTAAATTGTTAGGAATTACTATCGACAATAACCTTACATTTGACAGCCACATAAATAACACCATAAAAACTGTCAACAGAAAAATAGGTTCCTTATATAGAATTAAACCTTTCCTAACTCCAATAGCCAGAACCAAGATTGCACACTCCCATTTAATTTCAACTCTTCTGTGCGCCTCACCCATATATACTAACCTAAAGAAAAATAATCTTATCAAACTAACTAATTCCTATAACAACATCGCCAGATTTGCCACTGGCAATCCCTTTAGAACTCACCACTGTCTGAATCTAATGCAGCTAGGCTGGCTTGAACTTCAAAACCATCTGAAAGTCTCCCAACTCACCATTGCTCACAAGATATTTTATCAACCTAACAGCACTCCTATACTCTCCAATCTCATAATCCCCTACAAAAATCTAAATTCCCTACGCTCTTACAGCAAACTTCTTGCTAGCATAAGCAAGTCAAACAACATGGAGGTTCTCTGTTTTCCAACTCTGTGGGAAAAAACTGGAACCTACTGCCTAATGAACTAACTTTACTTTCTTCTCTGCCTCTCTTTAAACAAAACCTCAAAAGACACCCCAAAACACACTGGTTATGCCCCTGCAGCAACCCTGATTGCCTTCTGCTTCACTACTTATATTTCCTCCTCTAAAACCATAACTTTAATTTACACTCCTTGGAAGCAGGACTGTAACTGCTGCACACAGTTCAACATACTGGTGTAATCTATCCTGTTAATGTTCTGAAAGTCCACATGAATAATACTGTATAATAATTTATCCTGTACGTATTGTCACCTTTACTATTGTAAATACCTACTTTATTTTATTATTACTTCCTGTAGTTTTAGTATTCTTTTTTATTGAAATCCTTTCATTTACTATGTAATAACATTGATTTTTAATTTTTAATTTCTATTTTCAATTTTTATTTGTTACTACTAGAGCTTTTCTCCCCGGGCCTCTACTGAAAATGGAAATATATCCAGTTGGACTAGCCCGGTTAACAAATGTAAAATAAAATAAAATAAATTAATAAAATAAAATAAGCAAATGTATAACTGGGAAATGCATAGTTTGGTCATAGGACTAGGCAAGGTCAAGAAAAAAATTAAAGGTCAACATATGTGAAATGAATAGATCATCATGTCTCCTCCCACTGTAATGCATCAGACACAGATGACCTCAAACATTTCAAGAACAAGGTGTCAGTGATGTCAGCAGATCTGTCAGTGTATAAGCAGCAGGTTGAGGGAAGCATTTCTTTCTGCAGAAATGCAAGGCATCAACTTAAGTGGCGTAAGTGTTTGCAGATGTCCCTCTTCTCAAAGGACACCTAAAGTGTATAGCAGATACACAGATTTTTCAAACAAATTTTGTTAAAAAAGAAACTGATTTGATTTCATTAGAAATTGGAAATTAAACATGTATTTTCTGATGAGTTATAACCACACAGCAGCTAAAGAGCAGGCATATGAACTTAGATTGTCCAAATGCCACTGAGTGAAGTCCCATCTTTCCGTATAAGTAAACTATTCATTGTCTAGCTGTCATCTTTTTAATCTTCTACAAATCCTCAAAGCATTGTCATTATCTGTTTTTTAACCTGCTACTAACTGCTGTTTATGGTGGTTTGAAGCCTGAGAAAACCACTTCAACATTAATATTTTCATTTGCCTTTAACCCCAGCCAGTGACACTCACCTGCCTTCCTGAAAGATTTGTACAACATAAGGACCTTATCTCATTAACATCATAAGCATGTCAATGTGTATAAGCTTTTCAATCCCCACAAGCTGTTATGCAACCTTCAATGAAACCTCACAATCCTTACTTTGTCTTTAATTTTAAAATGCGCACACATTTAAATAATCATAACTGTGATATTAGGGGGAAACTTCCATGTAAAAACTGTCATGGTAGTATGCAATTATGGGATGGGCTTAACTGAAGATGTTAAGAAGCAGTATCAGGAATATGCAGAAGAACTGAACCACAACATCATTAGTTCAAGCCACGGTATGGTTTCTGATCTAGAGCCACATATTATGGAGACTGCCACGGTATGGTTTCTGATCTAGAGCCACATATTATGGAGACTGAAGGTAAATGTCCACTAGGAGGCTTTGCTGATAACTAGGTTTCAGGAAGTGATTGAATTCCAACTGATACTTTTAAAATTTTGCAAAATTATAGTATTACAGTTTTGCTTGGAATTTGGTAGCAAATTTGGATAACATGTCAGCGTATCAATTTGCATTCTAAACCCCAAACTCCAAAAGGCCAGTGGTAAGAGATAGCTCAGATCTGAAGAACTGCCCTAATTTCATTTACTAGCAAGCATGTCTATCAGCCTTTTAGTTCAAGAAACCTTGACAGATCCAAAAATAATGGGGGGAAAGGCTAAAAAAATAGGGACAAACTTTAAATACTACTCATAAACTTACACAGTTGCTAGAATAACAGGTTTTGTGTTAGCATGTATTTTCTGAAGGACATGATGTCTGAAGCTCAAATGTATGTCATTACTGAATGACTTTAGTCTTCAGTGATTTGCCAGAAAACCACACATTTTAAGAGGAATAGACTAAAAATATGAGGCAAAAATCTGGACATTCTGCAAACATCTGGACTGTTGAGAGGTATGCCAGCAAGGTAATGTAAAATTATGCAAGCTATATTTCAGAAATGTATTGGACTGTATAAGTTGGCTTTGGGAGGGACAGTAACACCAGCCAGCAAAATGAAAACATCTACTGGATAATAGAAAAAGCACAATTATTTAGTTTATTGACTACTGTAAAGCCTTTGTCTAAGCAAACCATAGCAAACAGTAATACGTTCTTGAAGAATAGGGACACTGTGCCATCTTAATTTACTTCTGCTAAACCTGTAGGCAACATTTGGAACCACATATGGAATAATTCATTAGTTTAAAACTGGGAAGGAGCACAGCAAGGCTGTATGTTATCACCCCACTTGGTCGTTTTATACATTAAACATATCATTCTGCATCAAATAAATCAGATGCTGGAATAGAAAATTGCCAGGAGACATATTAACTACCTGAGATATGCAGATGGTATCACTTTGATGGCTGAAACTGAGGAAGCAATGAAGACTACGTTGATGAAAGTAAAACTAGATAAGATGACTTGTCCAGCATCAAAATAACTACAATTATATCTAGCCCCTACCAATTATTTGCAAATGGACGAGAAGGAAATAGACGCACTTTCAAATTTTATTTTCTTGGGCTTAAAGATCTCTGTAGAGGGTGATTGCAACCTTGATATTAAATGACACTTGCTTTAGGGAAGGAAGGTTATTACAAATATGGATAATACTTTAAAGAGCAAGGACATCTCATTGTCAACAAAGTCCCATATGGTCAAAGCTATAGTTTTTCCAATAGTAACATATGTCTATGTGGTTAGGACTATAAGTAAGGATGTGCTTTGGAAAACTGATGTTTCTGAACCATGGTATTGTAGAAAAGTCTGAGCATTCTGTGGACTGCAGAAAATCAATAAATCAATTAATAAATACAGCATGATCACTTGAAGGTCTGATAGTAAAACTAAAACTCAGATATTTTGGCCACATCATACAAAGACAAGATTTCATAGGTTCATAGGTCCATAAGTGTGTACTAGGCTAATGGTCCTGGAGCCTTTATAAGCCTAGCCCATAGGATTACTCTGGCATCGTGCAACCTGACGTTAGTTCCCAGTGCCTCTGTCAAACAGAGCCACTGGAGTGATCCCCAGGGTGAATTTTCTATTTCCCATCCACTCATCAAGATTTCTCTTGAGGAGGGCCAGTGAGGTGCTCTGCTTGACATGTATGGGAAGTCTATTCTAGAGCATGGGCAGTCTCTGAGTTATGAACCTGTCCCTCCAGCATGTTCTGTTGATTGTGTTAATGAGGCTGAGGTCTCTGGAGCATGTGGTGTGGAGGGATTGGGATTTCTTTAGATGGAGCATTTCTAACAGAGCTGGGTCAGACATGGCTTTGTAAGTCAAGCAGAGATCGCCACTTAATAGATGATATGAGACAGAGAATAGCTGTTTTTTGTCTGTCTGTGTAGGACATGTGTTTAAGGCTTAGAATCCTCTTCGTGAGGTACTTTTGTGGCCTCTCCAGCTGTTGCAGGTGTCTAGTCAGGTACATGCCAAACGGGGCATTATACTCTATGAATGGTCTAATAAGGGAAGAGTAGAGAGAAATGATGACCTCTTTCTTCCTGGATGCATAACCCTTGGTAATGAGATGTACCACATAGAAGGACTTTCTGACCACAGTGGCAATGTGGTGGTCGAAGGCGAGGTTGCTGTCAACCTGTGTCCCCAATCTCTTATAACGCCTTCAGTGTTCAGTGGGCTCCTATCAATGTGGTAATTAGTGGGAACTGAGTTTTTCCCAAAGGGGATGACGACGCATTTTTTGGCATTAAGCTTAAGGCCATGGTTTCAACACCAGTCACTGGTCTCAATGAGGCTTTTCTGTAGGATGTCTGCATAATGGCTCCTAGCTTGCAGTTGTCTGTGAATTTGATCAGCCAGAGTCCCTCCTTGTTGGTCTGGACTTCTGAGAAGTAGATGCCAAACAGGAGAGGACCCAGCATCAATCACAGTGGGACTTCATTCGTGACTGGTCGGCAGTCTGACTTAGAGTCCACTACTTTCACACTGTGTGTTCGATCTGTGAGCCAATTTGCAACCCACCTAATGATATAGGGGTTGATGCCTAGTGTGGTGAGTTTATCAATAATTCCTGAGTGAGGAATGGTATCAAAAGCCTTGGCCAGATTGAGGTAGGCTGTATGAACTGCTTTACCTTCATCCACCGTTCTGGTGACTGACTCAAAGAAGTCAACCAGGTTTAACAGGCATGATCTACCTTTCACAAAAACAAATTGTGCAGTATCTAGAGTTTTAGAGATTCCTTATATCCTTGTTAATTAGGTCCATGATGATGCGCTCCATAGCCTTACATATCAAACTCTCCAGGATAATGGGGCAATAATTTCCAGGGTCTGTAGTCACTCCTCCTTTATGGAGAGTATGCTGTTGCTGGGAAAGGTCAAAAACAAAGAATCGAGTGGCAGAGAATAAGATGGATATATAGCATTAATAAAATAATGAATAACAACTTGTAATAAATTAAAGAAGCAGAAGTTGACAGACATGCCTGGTGTGTTAAATTCCTTTAGGACATGAATGAATAAACAACTAAACAAGAACAATACCTCAACACTTCTTCACTTTATAAATCTTAGTGCAGATGCCACTGTTTCTGGAACATGTCATCAGCACAGCTAAGAAGTGTTTAGCAACGCTCAGTTCATTAATGTTTCAGTGATTTTTTTGTTTTGCATTCTATGATTCCTATGTTGCAACTAGTTTTCTTTTACTATTACCAAAACTATTTTTTGTTTATTCCAAGATTTGCTATCTTGCTTTTTCATCAGTGTTACGCAATGCTATTTGCAGACTTTTATTTTTGCCTGATGCATTTGTTCCAGTTTTGACATTGTAACAAAACTTAGTATATAATATCTTGTCATTATTACCTATATCTGATGTATAAAGATTAAATAATATGGCCTCAACATTGATCAGTGAGGTAATCCCTGAAACATGTTCATATACAGACCAAAATGGCTAGATATTTGTAGTGTCTATTGCTTTACTATTAACCAACATTTAACTCATCTTACAAGACTAGAAGAAAATTTAAATCCTTAAAAGTCTGAATTAAGTTTTTAAGATGTAATTAAGGTATGCATACTGAAAACAAACAGTTTGTTAAAGTCCACGTGTGTTACACATACATACACATCTGGTCTCACACGTGCACAAACACACACACACACACACACACACACACACACACACACACACATATCTATATAAACATGCGCACGTATGTATATATAGAGAGAGAAAGAGAGAGAGATGTGTCTGTGTGTGTTTGTGTGTATGTGTATGTGCAAATGGTCTATATAATTTGTTGGAGTAATATTACATCAGACAATGATGCATTAAAACACCATACTTTGAGGTGACAAGATTTTGTCAAACTCACCAGAACCTTAAAATGAAGCAAAGGCATTCAAAAACTTTATTTTTCATGGGGTTAAGTTTACCTGCACCCTAAAACCACCTTCTACTAATATATCAACTCAAAGATTGCATAACAGTAGGGAAAATAAGAATTTCTTTTCCCCCATAAAATAATGAGCTCAGCAAACACACACACCACAAAAACAATTATTGTAAGTTAAGGAAAGCATCCCTTTACATACATTGAAAATATGTATCTTCCTGCAAACAGTCAAATACATTCTGTATTTTTTGATCTAATGCATAGTATATATATATATATATATATATATATATATATATATATATATATATATATATATATATATATATATAAAATACAAAGTGAAATTGGACTAAACCAAGCTCAATGTAATGAACAAAAAACTATTTATATCCTAATAACAATAAAGCCTAATAACTTTGTACTTCTCTTTCTTGTATTTGTGTGCCTTACATTTTATTGTACTTCTAGTTTCTGCATACTGTTGCTTCCAGACATTGTAATGAGTTCCTCTGACATTTCTTTGTTAAGACCTGTATGATATGGCCTGTGCTTGATACCGTAACTTCCCCCAACTAACTGCATAGCCCAAGTATGATGATGCAAACTATAATATAAAAAACGTGATCAACAGCCACTTAGATGAAAATACCTCAGTGGAATACAGGCATAACGTAATTTATTTGTTATGATCTGTGTGTAACACCACCAATTCAATTGATATGGTCTTTATTACTACATTAATGATGTCTCCTCTTAGCTTGGTTTCTGTAATGCTGAATGTTTTTTCATTACCTGATGAGCCTTTTGTTATCTGATGTATCTTTCCTCCATTTCTTTGTTAAGATTTGCCCCTATAACCCTTAAAAGCACAAAGTATTCAGTCCAGTCAATATCATTCACTTTTTTGTGTAATTTATTTTACTTTGTTTTTCTTATGAACACAGCTTTCCCTTTTATACATTTCTTAGCTACCTCTGCTTTTTACATATTTTATAATTGCATCTTTTAAAGGTCTGCTGTGAATGTGAATGTATCCATCAATGCCTGATTCATAGATGGTTGTATGATAAATTTTTAGAAAAATGAAACTCAGATTTAAAACATTTGATTTCTTTGAGGGGGCTTCACTCCCATTCTACCATGCAAGGTGCCCACTCTGCATTCCCCTATTATAACTAGCAAAAATGTTGCCAAACCTCAGGTAAACAACTGCATAAATTATTTGAATGCAACACTTTGGCTGCTACTCTTAAACAAGCGGCTTCAGTAAAATGAGTGGGAATCAAAAGTCCAATGACCGTTTACTGCAAAAATGTCTATATCATCATTCTCAGCCCTTTGCCTTCAGCAGTACTTTTTGTCTTATTGTAGTCTTTTATGGGGAAACCTATTTTGTATTTCAGTCAGAGGTATCAAGTGTCTAAATGTCAAAACAGAAAAGTTACAATTTGCATACAGCTGATGTTCCACTGTATGCTGGCTAAGTCACAAGTGAACTGCATTGAGGAGGCAGAAATGATGCAGAAGGTAGAGTTTTACTTTTTTCTACCTTCTCAGTCTTTTCCAGGTTTGTACACCCTTGCAATGGGTATA
The DNA here is from genome assembly GCF_019279795.1 of Protopterus annectens. NCBI lineage: Eukaryota > Metazoa > Chordata > Ceratodontiformes > Protopteridae > Protopterus > Protopterus annectens. The sequence goes on along the minus strand of NC_056751.1, from coordinate 811,916,690 downwards.
TATACAGGATTGGAGGTGAGGGATTGCCTTCATATCAGATAGTACAAGAGGTTTGCCTCCTTGCAAAAAAATTGCTTTTACATATTTTCTAGCTTTGGGAGGTGTAGCTATTTTGAAAGTATGACCGCAAAAGGATGTAGATGTTTTAGTTTAGATTAATCATATGTTGAATAACTTGAATGTGGTTAACTAGAGTGAATCATTTTTATGTAATGGTGAAGTTTTATTAAATATTTAAGCTTCCATTTTTGTAATGGAAAAAAGTGAGATATAGGGATCCTATAAAGTTAATGGAGAAATGTCTAACTTTGAACAGGAAAAGTCACACTGTGATTTGTCCAAATAAAAGAAAGAACTTGTAAAGAAGCTGAATGAGACAGTTTAATTAAGCTCTCCAATAGACAAGAACTGCTGTGGAATGAATCCCATCTAAATAAATATTTTATGTGTGTGTGTGTGTGTGTGTGTGTGTGTGTGTGTGTGTGTGTGTGTGTGTGTGTGTGTGTGTGTGTGTGTGCGTGTGTGTGCATGTGTGTGTGTGTGTGTGTGTGTGTGTGTGTGTGTGTGTGTGTGTGTGTGTATGTATATGGAGGCTGATAACAGAATATTGAGTTTTCAGAAACTTGAATTTCATGTGGTTGAGATCATATGTTCAACTTTCTGAAAACGCAAACAAAACAAAACAACAAAAATCCAAAAATGTGCATTTTTGTTAGGGGGCAAGCCCCCCCTGCCCCGCATACACCCTGAAAAATATACATCCCAACTTTAAGATCACACTACAGTGGAGAAAAGGGTAAATTCTCTGATCCCCATATACACTGATCTCCATACAAATGCTTCAAGTTTTTTGAAATTTAAACATGATCTCGACCACATGAAGTTTGAGTTTCTGCCAACTTGATCATCTGAAATAAACCCATATAGCTATTAAGTATATTTATTTTCACTGAATATACATTTGGTTGAATCACAGATTGTCAAATAAAATTCATTGCATACACATTTTGCCGGCTACACATTTCATAGAATGAAACTACCGCCTCACACTGCCCCATATCCACTGCCAGCTTTCCCCATGTTTGCTTGGGTATTTGCTAAACGTTCGGCTTTTCCACCACATCTAACTGGTACAATGAAGGTGAACTGGCAATCCTGAAAATTACAACTTCAACAAAAAAAAAAGAAAACAAACAAAAATCAAAACAACGAAAATATTTCCAGCAGAAAATTTATTTTTTTATTCCTGCTCAAAATTGCCCATAGGTGTGGGTGTACATTCTGCAATAAGCTGTAACCTCTCTGGGATTAGTTTATCTACTTCGTACCCATTTTGTGTCTGGGGAGGATCTACCTCCCCATGACCATCACCTTCAATTGTGATAAGTGAAGAATTCAAGAATGAATTAATTTGAAATGAGTGAACAGTCATGTCTGTGGTGTCTGCTCATTTGTATACAGTTGTCTGTTTACTTAAATTTTAGAAATGCATTCAGGGAAATAAAAAAGTAGATCTACTATGACTAATGATGTCTTGTTTAATTGGCACATGACAATTCAAACCCAAAATATCTGGAATCTTTGGAGGTCAGAGTTGAGGAGTAAAAAGTTAAAAAAAAAAGGTTCTTCTTTCTAAATTATATCGAATTGCTCGCTACAAATGTAACAACACATGGAATGCTTCATGCATTACTGCAAAGCTGTATCGGCATTAATTTCTAATTACCAGTAATGCACCACAGCACACAATAAGGTACTTCAACCCTCATCACATATGCAGTTCTGGCATTCAGAACATGAATGTTGGAAATGTACTACCACCCAGTCGGCATCTGGTGATAGGGCCCACTGATACTTGCTCCTGAGACAGTTCTACCCTTCACTCTTCCCTAGCTATACTTCTGGCATGGTCTACACAGTTTTCTCCAGGAGATTCTTTAATTAGTCAATCTATAGCACATAATTGCCTCTTATTACATTGTTAATCAGTTCTGGGTCACACTACATTAATTTGATCTCACTAATTTACCATTGTAAGGCTGTGTAACCAATGTTTCTGAATCCCAGGGTATAAAGTTATTAAAGAACTGATAATCTAAATTTTTTATGATTTATACTTTCTGAGGGCACACAAACTGTATAAGAAAGTTGGCTTATTTGCATCATGAATGCCCTCTAGAAGTCTATAAAGCAGAGGCTGTGAGATAATTTTACATTTTGCAATTAATATCATATCAATGGACAAATAGGTCCTTTTGACTAATGGTACATATGATTTTTTTTCCTTCTAGGATATATAACTACCTGCCTGCATATGCATTTTGCAAACTGCTCATTATGCAAAAGCAGCTGACCTGGTTGTTGTGACAAAAATAAGTTAAGGCACTTCAAAAATATGTTTTCTGAAGTAGATGACACTCAGGTAATTATATCTGAAATCCAGGACAGTATAAAAGCAAGTACCACACTCCTTCAATGCCAGAGATATAATTGCATCATATTTATTCTGGACAACTACTAACTAGCCCTCCATCACAGGATAGTATTTCTGGTGAGTTGGGTTCTCTTCTCACTTAATATAATGCAAGTAAGAAAAAATCTAGACTAAGATGAAATGAATAGAAACCATATAATGTGCATGATATAGTAAATTTTGCCATGGTACCTTGTTGCCAGTGATTTTTTTGCCGTGCTAGTTTTCCAAGCAATAAAGCAGTACCTGAGACCTTTTTAAGTGTAAACCACTTACCTGAAAAAGTGTTTTGGTGCAGAAAACATCAGTCTGCTTTACCCACCTTAGAAATTCATGTCTAGAATTGATGCATAAATAAGCCTAGTTTCTTTGAAAAATGCATTGATTTTTCAGGTATTGCAAAGAGGGTTTCTCAAATATGTTCTTTCAATGTACAGAGAGGTGATAAAATATGGACATTCAGAAAATGAATCAATTTTTGAAACACTGATACAAAAAGTCAACATTTTTAAGTTATAATAATAGCTAATTAAAACAATATAGATTTAAACATTACAGAAAGACAAAGGCACATGTAACTACATATTAAATTTGAATAATAGTAGCTAGGAGATATTGATTAGTTTGAAACTAAATTTAAGTCCAGAATGCTTCCTGGCAATTGAAAATTGTCTTTTCTTTACAGCATGCTGTATATGAATTCTGAAATATTTTAAATTGTGTCAAAAACAAATTGTAGAACAAAAAACATAAAAGCCACTTTGGACAGCACATTACTATTTGTTTCAAAATAGGAACTATGAACTTTATATAAAGGTCACCCTGGGATAATTTTAAGGATAAAACTTGGCGGGCTAGAGACACAGCTGTGAGGGAGTGTTTTATTCATCATAAGAAGACAAGTCTGAGAAGGAATGTTCCAAATGTTAATCAATTTAGACTGCTGGAAAAGTTTCAACAAAGCAAGTTACAGATTTTGAAACCCACATTTCTCAGAGGGCAAAGAACAAGATAATCTTGGCTTAAACGAACATTTTCAGATGTGTGCAGTTTAATCATAATGATGTGGACATGTTTTTTTCAGCATTAGAACAATTTAAAGGCATTTGGTTTACATACTTCCACATTTATCAGTGTTTATTTTGACAAGCTCTGCATTCTTTTGAACTTAACAGGGCATCTTACACATTGCTCATTCTAAGAATCTTCTATTTATAAGACAAACTTCCTAAAGTATTTTTTTTCATATATATATATATATATATCTTTATTGAACTACATATAGCAGTAAGAGTGGAGTGTGTTTTTAATACCCATTTAAGAGACACACATAGTAATATGATCATTTTAATACACAAGGGATTGAGTCATTATTATAAACCTACAACACACAGTTACCCTGGCGCATATCTCTAAATGGATGCTTGGTAAATGAATCAATGATCACACCATTTATACTTAGAGAGCAATTGTGAACATTTGTATGTGAATGCAGATAAGGATGTACTACCTAAAGCTGAGAAAGTGTATATCCTGAAAAAATATCCATTGTTTAGAATACAGCGAGAATAACAAATGAGAAGGTGGCATTGCAAATTCAAATTTATGAGCAGTATCTTATCAAAGAGCACAGGTACACATATGTGCTGTTAACAATGGTGGTATGGTAAAGGAAATGCTGCAGCTGAGAGTAACCTGAATAGACTGGGATAGCACACGTAAAGGACAGCTTCACTTCTCTGTGAGCATGGTTGAGGTATATGATAATATGCATTTAATTCTTGTATGTTATCATCTGCGTTCAGCTAAGTCATGAGATTGCCAAAGAGGGTTAAGGCTAAGAAATGCTAACAAACTCTGTCATGAGTCATGTAACTGAGTTTTGCAAAATCAGGTAAAGCAACCAATGGATGCTCCTTGATTATCCTATGCATCATGGGTTTGATTGAATAAAAACATAATGAAGTAAAATAAAGTGTGTGTGTGTGTGTGTGTGTGTGTGTGTGTGTGTGTGTGTGTGTGTGTGTGTGTGTGTGTGTGTGTGTGTGTGTGTGTATGTGTGTGTGTGTGTGTGTGTGTGTGTGTGTGTGTGTGTGTGTGTGTGTGTGTGTGTGTGAGTGTGTGTGTGTGTGTGTATATATATATATATATATATATATATATATATATATATATATATATATATATATATATATATATATATAGAACCATACCAGAAGAATGTAGAGCCCCTGAAATCACAGACACTCAGGTTAAAACAGCCCTCTCTAAAGCCAAAAACACAGCATCATGGGACCAGACGGTGTCCCAGGCTGCATCCTACATGAACTCAAAGACGCACTAACCCCTCACCCAAACACACTGTTCACAATCAGCCTCTCCATAGGCTACGTACCCATACAGTGGCGCACAGCAACGATTATTCCACTCCACAAAGGTGGAGCCACAACAGACCAGGGGAACTATTGCCTATAAGCCTGACTAGCTTGGTCTGCAAGCCTATGGAGCGCATCATCATGGAACTCATTAACAGAGACATTGGGAACCTCCAAACACTGGACCCTACCCAGTTCGGCTTTGTTAACGGCAGATCATGCCTCCTAAACCTGGTGAACTTCTTTGAGACAGTTACCAAGGCTATAGACGAGAGAAAGGTGGTACACACAGCCTACCTAGACCTCACAAAGGCTTTCAACACCATTCCCCATTCTGGCATTACAGACAAGCTCACCAGCCTGAACATAAACCCCTACATCACAAGATGGGTTGCCAACTGGCTCACGGACAGAACCCACATGGTGAGAGTTGTGGGAGCTAGGTCTAAACCTGTTACAAGTGGCGTTCCCCAGGGCTCAGTCTTAAGACTCCTCCTGTTCAGCATATACTTTGCAGAGGTACAGGCAAGCACAGGAGGACTATGACTGACCAAATTCGCAGACGACTGCAAACTAGGAGCTATAATTCACTCTCTGGCTGACACAGACATCCCCAAAAGGGTCTTACTGAGACGGATACCTGGTGTCAAAATCATGGCCTCAAGCTAAATGCCAAAAAGTGCATAGTCATCCCCTATGGAAAAAACAAAGTACCCACAAACTACCACATAGGTTGTAGTCCCCTAAATGTGGAAAACATAATAAGGGATCTGGGGACCCAAGTAGATAGTAATCTCTCCTTTGATAATCACATTGCCAAAGTGGTTAGAAAATCCTTCTATGTGGCCCACCTAATCACAAAAGGGTTCGCATCCAGATCAAAAGAGGACATTGTGCCCCACTACTCATCACTCATCAAACCCATCATAGAGTACAATGCCCTATTTGGGATGTACATTACAAGACACCTGCAACAGCTGGAAAGACCACAGAAGTACCTCACCAAGAGGATCACTGGCCTCAAACGGATGACCTATGTAGCTCGACTGAAGAAACTCCAGCTGTACTCGGTTGCATACCGACTACTCAGAGGTGATCTCTGCCTGACATACAAGGCCATGTCCAACCCAGAATTGATGGACATGCTACATCTAAAGAAAACCTTATGCCCTCGAGCCACATGCTCGAGGGATCTAAACCTCTCCAAAACAATAAATAGAACGTGATGGAGGGATAGATTCCTGTCACAGAGACTTCCCATGCTTTGGAACAAGATTCCAATCTACATTAGGCAGAGCTCCTTGCTAACACCCTTCACGAGAAACCTTGACAAGTGTATGGGAAACAGAAATTTTACCCCGGGGATCAGTTCAGTGGGTCTGCTGGACAGAGGCACAGGGAACTAATCTAAGGAATTAATCTAAGGGGGCAGCAAAAGCCAACACATTCTGGCTAGGCTTATAAATGCCTTCAGGCAGATAGCCTAGTACCTACCTATGAACCTATGAATATATATATATATATATATATATATATATATATATATATATATATATATATATATATATATATATATATATATATCTTTATTGAACTACATATAGCAGTAAGAGTGGAGTGTGTTTTTAATACCCATTTAAGAGACACACATAGTAATATGATCATTTTAATACACAAGGGATTGAGTCATTATTATAAACCTACAATACACAGTTACCCTGGCGCATATCTCTAAATGGATGCTTGGTAAATGAATCAATGATCACACCATTTATACTTAGAGAGCAATTGTGAACATTTGTATGTGAATGCAGATAAGGATGTACTACCTAAAGCTGAGAAAGTGTATATCCTGAAAAAATATCCATTGTTTAGAATACAGAGAGAATAACAAATGAGAAGGTGGCATTGCAAATTCAAATTTATGAGCAGTATCTTATCAAAGAGCACAGGTACACATATGTGCTGTTAACAATGGTGGTATGGTAAAGGAAATGCTGCAGCTGAGAGTAACCGGAATAGACTTGGATAGCACACGTAAAGGACAGCTTCACTTCTCTGTGAGCATGGTTGAGGTATATGATAATATGCATTTAATTCTTGTATGTTATCATCTGCGTTCAGCTAAGTCATGAGATTGCCAAAGAGGGTTAAGGCTAAGAAATGCTAACAAACTCTGTCATGAGTCATGTAACTGAGTTCTGCAAAATCAGGTAAAGCAACCAATGGATGCTCCTTGATTATCCTATGCATCATGGGTTTGACTGAATAAAAACATAATGAAGTAAAATAAAGTGTGTGTGTGTGTGTGTGTGTGTGTGTGTGTGTGTGTGTGTGTGTGTGTGTGTGTGTGTGTGTGTGTGTGTGTGTGTGTGTGAGTGTGTGTGTGTATATATATATATATATATATATATATATATATATATATATATATATATATATATGTATATATAAAACCATACCAGAAGAATGTAGAGCCCCTGAAATCACAGACACTCAGGTTAAAACAGCCCTCTCTAAAGCCAAAAACACAGCATCATGGGACCAGACGGTGTCCCAGGCTGCATCCTACATGAACTCAAAGACGAACTAACCCCTCACCCAAACACACTGTTCAAAATCAGCCTCTCCATAGGCTACGTACCCATACAGTGGCGCACAGCAACGATTATTCCACTCCACAAAGGTGGAGCCACAACAGACCAGGGGAACTATTGCCTATAAGCCTGACTAGCTTTGTTTACAAGCCTATGGAGCGCATCATCATGGAACTCATTAACAGAGACATTGGGAACCTCCAAACACTGGACCCTACCCAGTTCGGCTTTGTTAAGGGCAGATCATGCCTCCTAAACCTGGTGAACTTCTTTGAGACAGTTACCAAGGCTATAGATGAGGGAACAGTGGTCCACACAGCCTACCTAGACCTCACAAAGGCTTTCAACACCATTCCCCATTCTGGTATTACAGACAAGCTCACCAGCCTGAACATAAACCCCTACATCACAAGATGGGTTGCCAACTGGCTCACGGACAGAACCCACATGGTGAGAGTTGCGGGAGCTAGGTCTAAACCTGTTACAAGTGGCATTCCCCAGGGCTCAGTCTTAAGACTCCTCCTGTTCAGCATATACTTCGCAGAGGTACAGGCAAGCACAGGAGGACTATGACTGACCAAATTCGCAGACGACTGCAAACTAGGAGCTATAATTCACTCTCTGGCTGACACAGACATCCTCCAAATGGGTCTTACTGAGACGGATACCTCGTGTCAAAATCATGGCCTCAAGCTAAATGCCAAAAAGTGCATAGTCATCCCCTATGGAAAAAACAAAGTACCCACAAACTACCACATAGGTTGTAGTCCCCTAAATGTGGAAAACATAATAAAGGATCTGGGGACCCAAGTAGATAGTAATCTCTCCTTTGATAATCACATTGCCAAAGTGGTTAGAAAATCCTTCTATGTGGCCCACCTAATCACAAAAGGGTTCGCATCCAGATCAAAAGAGGACATTGTGCCCCTCTACTCATCACTCATCAAACCCATCATAGAGTACAATGCCCTATTTGGGATGTACGTAACAAGACACCTGCAACAGCTGGAAAGACCACAGAAGTACCTCACCAAGAGGATCACTGGCCTCAAACAGATGACCTATGTAGCTCGACTGAAGAAACTCCAGCTGTACTCGGTTGCATACCGACTACTCAGAGGTGATCTCTGCCTGACATACAAGGCCATGTCCAACCCAGAATTGATGGACATGCTACATCTAAAGAAAACCTTATGCCCTTGAGCCACATGCTCTAGGGATCTAAACCTCTCCAAAACAATAAATAGGACGTGATGGAGGGATAGATTCCTGTCACAGAGACTTCTCATGCTTTGGAACAAGATTCCAATCTACATTAGGCAGAGCTCCTTGCTAACACCCTTCACGAGAAACCTTGACAAGTGTATGGGAAACAGAAAGTTTACCCCGGGGATCAGTTCAGTGGGTCTGCTGGACAGAGGCACAGGGAACTAATCTAAGGAATTAATCTAAGGGGGCAGCGAAAGCCAACACATTCTGGCTAGGCTTATAAATGCCTTCAGGCAGATAGCCTAGTACCTAACTATGAACCTATGAATATATATAGATATATATATATATATATATATATATATATATATATATATATATATATATATATATATATATATATATATATATATATATATATAGATAGATAGACACACACACACACACACACACACACACACACACACACACACACACACACACACACACACACACACACATATAAATAGATAAATATACTTTCTTAGCCTGGTCCATGTTTTTCTATCTCCCACATTTTCCTGCACACCTCCTTTCTTTTGGTAGCTTCCTGGACTTCTGCATTCCGTCACCAGCATTCCTTATGTAACTTATTTACATACCTGACTCAGACGCATATCAGTTCTGTACTCCTCACACATGCTGTTTTAGATGCTGCCGTTCTTCTACAGCTCCGCCTATTTCCTCTTCTTCCTGAGGTGCTGGAACCCTAAAAATATCCTTGAACTCTTGTGCTTTCACTCCTGGTCTTCAGCCTAGACTCTGTTGACCTTAGAGCTTTCTTTGAACATTGTTTCACACATCATTGCTTGCAGCTGATTGTGGTCATCAGTGGTTTATGCTGCAGGAACACTGTTGCACTGGGGATGACTTTGCAATCACTGATTCTACTTCAGTGCCCTTTTCTTGCCAGGAGGAAGTCTACCTAAGCTGCATGCTATCCATTTTTATATGTGATTTTGTGACTCGCTCTTACTGAACCATGTGTTGGTCATCATCAAATCATTTATCAGACAAAAGCCTAGAATGGTCATTCCTTCTTTATCCCTGTCGCTTCACCCATGTGGGCCTACACAGTCCTCATATCTTGTCCTGTCCTGTCTGTCCTAATATGAGTATTCACATCTCCCATTATCAAAACCAGTTCATGTTGTCCTGCTTTATGTATCAGGCTCTGTAATTGCTGCCTGAATGCACTCATTTCCTTGCTATCACATCTCTGCTGTGTAGCACAGACAAGAGATTATTACTGAGTCCGCACCCTACACACCATATTATATGGTAAAACAAATAACTGAAACTAACCTGTCTGCCAGAATGATGCAGTCAGATCTGTATTGCTGCCTCTCCAGCTTCCTGTCCTCTCCACCATTTCTCCCATGCTCTCTGCTGTCTCCCCATCCACCTGTCTTCTCCATCATTTATCCAATGTTTTCTGCAGTCTCCCCAGTGGCCTGAACACTCCAATATTGATCCGATGCTTCCTGCTGTCTCCTCAGCTCCCTGTCCAATCTGTCCCATGCTTTCTGATCTCTCACCACCTCACTGTCCTCGTCAATATCTGTCCTATGATTCCTATTGTCTCTCTCAACTTAATCTCCTCTCCACCATCTTTCCCATGCTTTCTGCTGTCTCCCAGCTCCCTGTCCCATGCTTTCTACTGTCTGCCAACTGTCTTTTCTGTCCATTTGCCCCATGCATTCTACTGTTTCCCCAGCTGCAAGTCATCTACACCATCTGTCCCATGCTTTCTGCTGTCTCCAAATATGACTGTACTCTCCACCATCTATCTCATGTTTTTGGATGTTTCCCCATATTCCGGTCCGCTCCACCATCTATCCCATACTTTTGGCTGTCTCCCCAGGTTCCTGTCCTCTCCTCTATTTGTCCCATGCTTTGGCTGTCTCCCCAGCCACCTGCCCCACTCTTTCTGCTGCCTCTCCAGCCGCCTGTCCTCTCCACCATCTGTCCCATGCTTTCTCAAATGCCTCTGTAAACTTGCAAATCCACAAGTTCCACTCTTTGCATGTGACATTCATCCACCACAGATGTGATGAAGAAGTTTTTCCTTCTCCGCAGTAGGAAGGTGGTATCCACAGTCTAACATTTTATTTTATCGCTTTTACAATAGGTGCCGACAAACTGTATTTGCTTTTACAAATCTTATCTTTAACAGTTATGTGAAACTAAAATGATGGCAGCATTAGTCCTTGCATACTCTGTTCATGGGATATGCTCCACTCAGTAAGATTTGCTGTAATCAGTCTCCAAGTCATGAATATCTGGAGAAGGGACACCTTACAAGAATTACCCCTGATTATTTGTGAATTCAGAACTTATTTTCTTCTTCTGTGACCTACTTAACCCAAATTTAGTTTGATGTTTATTTTAAGTTTAAAGAGGATATTTCTTTAATGTGACATCTTCATCTGCATTCTGTGTCAGCCAACCTGAGCGTGTGACTGGTCATTGTTTGAGCCTACATTTTAATTATTATTACCAATGTCACAGCTGTCTGTCTGGATCCCGGCTAGATGTCGCCACACCAGAACTTTGGTCCGCTAATGATTGGCAGTGAATTTGTATGGTGTTGAGTTGGCAGCCTGGCACCCAACCTTCAAAGAAGGCACACCCACACACACTCGCACCTACCTGCATGTCACTTGACCGCGGGGAGGACATGAAGACTCAGCACAGAAGGTGCTCCAGCCGAGAATCGAACCATAGAACCTCTTGCTGTGAGGAGACAATGCTAACTGCTGCACCACCGCTGTCATCCCAGTATTACCAATGCCACACATTCTAAGGTAATATCATGGACCAGAGTACCTGAATATGGTGTAGAGAGGTGGACAGATGTTTAGGTTCTACTCTGTCTTCCCAAGGGACCACAACTGGACTCCTTCTACATTAAAAAATACTACTCAAGTGCGGCAATCCCTGAACAACCCCCAATTTTTTCTTTTACCCATTTGTCCGTCCTGTCTGCTGATTATCTGAGTATCACCCCCCTTCTCATCCTGTTGAACCATTTGTTCCTTTTTCACTGAGAATCAGAGCTGGCGGGGAGGGGTCATCCTTTAGGCAGCCATCTGGAGTGGTTTGAGGGCTTTGCTATTTTTTTCATAGTCCTACATTTCAAAACTCAAATAGCGGTGCAAAGGTAGGATTTGTTCGGTGGGCTATCAGTGATGGATATTCTGTCACAGTTGTAAAGGATATTGCCATCAAGTAAACTCACACAAGCCCTGAAACATGGGAGGTAGCTCATCCACCACATCTGCACCTGGGAAATAGCACATGCCCAATACAACCTCAAGTGCAACCCTTACCCCTCAATGAGAGGCAAGGAGGCAAGTTCTTTCACTACAGTCTTCCCTGTCTGGTTCATCTAGTGGACACCTTTCAACTGTCCAGTTTTGCTGGGACAACCCTATTCTTTCCCAAACATTTACTACATTCCTTCTAAAACTGGAAGTACATTCCTCTTAAATATTATTCATCTGTGAATATGTTTAATGCAAGTATATATATATAGAAGTGAGCAGCTGTTGAGTATTCTATGAGTGTCAAACGTTAAGTTAACTATGTATTAGAGAAGAATTCTCATTGCTTAAGAATTTTCTAGTGTAAATGTATATAGACATACTCAGGTACATAAGTGAGCACCATTAAATTTATGGGCCTTCAGCGGGTTACTCTTGGGCCCAGGGATGGTGAAGTGAAATTTACTAAAGATGGGATATCTTATCAGATGTTTTCACTAAAATACATCTACAACATCTGAATGGAATGATACATGTGGTATTTGACCCCAACAATTTTCAAATCCTACTAACATCCCTGTTTAATATATCTAATCCCTGCTTTGTGCAATTCAAGGTTAAGGCATAGAACGGGTCCTGGCTGATCAGCTAGTCCGTTACAAAATGCAAATATGTACACTCACTCACTCATAAACAACACGCACAACTGTGGACAACCTAGACAACCTCCAGTTCACATAACTGTATGTCTGTGAGATGTGGGATGAAACGGCATTATCTAGAAAATAATTTTGGTTGCAGAGACACATGCTAACTCCACAAAGAAGGCACTCCAGCTGAGAACTAAATTAAAGAATTTAGTTCTGAGGGGCAGTAGTACAGCCATGTGCAATGCCAACCACTGGGACACTGCGTCACACATATTTAGCATATGTTCTTCTAGTCAACATTCAGTAAGTATTATGTCCTGTTCTCCCTTTTTTCATCTCAAAGAGGTACCTGAGATACACCTTGATACTTCACTTATATTGTATATATTTGCTAGTAAACAGTATGATTTTCATACAGCAAATTTCCTGTTTTCAAAGTATGCAATTGCCAGTGACCCTTTCTGATCTATTGCTTGTCTTAGATAATCAGGACATTTTGTAATGACTTTCAATATTATTTTTCCTATTATGAAGCTAGGTTGCTTTGTTTTTATGCCCCACTGTCTTCTAGATATTTCAAAATATTCTTTCTTTCAGCAGTGAGTGCATCATTTTCCTCATACAACAGGTCAAACTGGTAGCACAACAGTTTTTTTATAATTTATCCTTAGCTTGGGTGACCTCAAAATTGGTTATATTAGTTATGAGGGTGCATGTAGGAGGCAAAACCTTCATGGGGGCAACTGGGAACAAGTCCACATCATAAAAAAATGTCAGCAAGTTGTGCAGCCATCCTTCTGACTGAAACCAAATAGACTCTGAAGGGGTACTCACTTGGAATCATGAACCCATAATGCATTGCACTATATTTACAGTGAATGATCATACTGCTACCCAGTAGACCATGTCAGTATGTTATAGTAGTATAAATGTTGATGTAAATGTTTTTGCAAGGAGAGTACACCCCCTGCCCCCTCACCAATATTTGGGCTCTGTCCCTATGACTTTGATCTACAAATATACTGTATATACATGCAAACACAGCTAGGCAGTTTACTATAAAAGGGACCACTGGCTTTATAATTCCAGTGCATGGTTACATAAAGTACCTCTGACCACTATATCCTCTGTGTGGCTATACCATTAGCAAGAAGCATAAACACAGATTACACTGACATGTCAACACAAGTCATCCATGACTTGTACAGCATTGTGTATATTACACACACTTATACTAAGATCACTTTTAGCAGGATAGTAAATGTGTGTTTGCCTGTAGGGTGCACAGACTGTTGGCACATTACAGACACAGGATGCACACCACAGTGTGTGTGTGTCTTTTTGGAAGGAACATCCACTAGACAGCATAAGGACACAGGAGCAAACAGTATTGTCCATAGGTTGTTACTTGGCTAACAACCACTAGAGCCCTTACAAGCCTAGCCACGCGCTCCAAAGCATTTGGGTCCCAAGTATCATGAACATCCATATGGGGGGAGGGACATGTTAGTAAGGAGGTAACTAAGGATATGTAAGACAGGTATTAGATACTGTATGATAATACTTATCTTATTGATAGCATCTGTCTATAAGGGACATGGAAGCCTAACCAAGGTTAAATTTATAATTTCCTATCCAATTGTCAATGTTTTTTTTTGAATAGGGTCAGGGATAAACTCAGTTTTACATGGATAAGGAGCCTGTTCCATAGTGTGGGGTTCCTTTGGGACACATATCTGTCTCCCCAGCATGTTAATGTTTATGTTATAAGCAAAATTCATCTCCTTGGATCTGCTATTTCTGCTGCTGTTTCTTTTGCACATATGCAACAGATTCACTGGGGCTTGGTTTGAGGGAGCCCTGTAAGCCAAGCAAAGATCCTCTCTCAGTAGCCTGTAGGATACTGAATACAGAGACAGAGCCTTTGGGTGATCATTGTAGGACAGAGTATTCTTGCCCTGAATTCTCCTGGTTAAAAACTTTTGTGGGCATTTCAACTGCTGCAAATGTCTGGTTAGATACATGCCAAAGGGGACATCATATTCAATAACAGGTCTGATAAGAGCCATGTAGAGTGGTATTATAACTTTCTTAGACCTGGATCTCATACCCTTATCTTGCAACATAGCTTTTGCTCATTGCAGAGAGTAGTCATAGACACTCTTTCATAGTCGTGGACAAGTGTGATTCATAAAAAATGTTGGTTCATTATCCATGACTGTACACAGCACCATAGTAGCATATATGTTAATGGCAGGTTCATTTCATGGATTGCTCCCATTGGCAGGAGCTCAACCACATCACTGTGTAGGGGGTAGATCAGGTATGGTTGAGGCAGAGTGTTTCTTGGATCAGGATGGACTCTGAGATATGCCATTGAATCCATTTTGCAAAAAAAAATTCTTTGTATACTGTCAGTACAAGTAAAGGTGATACGCATGTCAGCTATGTTAGGATGAGAAAATATCTGTATTACTTAATCCCTGGTTTCTGTAATAAGTTTTTTTTTTTGTACTTTATGTCCATAATTGGGTAAACATAAATTCCTGCCCTTGGTCTACAGTATAATCAGTAATTCAGATGTTTTGTGCTTTGTGTCAATAGCTGGACACCCATAAATCCCTGCCCCTGGTTTATAGTGCAGTCTGTCATTCAAATGTTTGTGAGTCATGGATACTACTGTAAAAAACACATTTGTATACTGATGTTGTACCTTGGCATCTCTCACTATGTAACTTTGTATGTCCTTGCTCCATTGCATAAAGGTCAGTCACACAAGCCTCAAGTATATGCGTACCACATACCAGCCTTGCATGAATATATAGATCTATAAAACCCAGCTATACATTTTCTATATTTTATATTTGTGCAGGGACATATTTCTTGATGGATGGTAAAACCATGTGTTAGATAAGTTTTCTAGCCCTGTGATATCAATTATCATTAGATAATTCAGCTCACAAATTCCATGCATTCATTCTTTCAAAACGTTCCTTGATTTTTAATTTATATTTGTACTTTACAGCATTGGAATGTTTTACATTATAAACATAGATGTAAGTGCTGAATTTCTATATGAATGGACTTAATATGCTTAGGGCACAGTGTTAATCAAGGAAAACATTTT
Source organism: Protopterus annectens (assembly GCF_019279795.1). Taxonomy (NCBI): domain Eukaryota; kingdom Metazoa; phylum Chordata; order Ceratodontiformes; family Protopteridae; genus Protopterus; species Protopterus annectens. Next base: position 811,900,954 of record NC_056751.1, on the reverse strand, counting down.
TGTTTGGATTTTTTCCATTTATGCCTGAGTGTGTATGAGTCTGGAAGATTTTATTTGTGTATGACGGTTAGACAGCAACCTGCTCTACATCTAAACCATCTGCCTATCCATCCTTACATCCAATCATTTTCCAAACCACTTGCCCTGGTGGGGATCATAGTTGTTTCAAGCTGAGAAGGGCAGATCAGACATCCCTATCCTGAGCAACAGTGTTCAGTTCGCCCTAAGGGATGTCTATGCATTCCCAAGCCAGCAGAGAGACACAATCTTGTATGCCCTGGTACCTTCTCCCAGTGAATTGTGATTGCTGTATGTCTTGTGAAAGGTTCCCTGGGGGCATCCTCATTTGGTCCCCAAACCACCTTACCTGTCTCTTTTGAAACCTGAGGAGCAGTTGTTTAAGATCCCTTGGATTGATGAGCTCCATACTATGTCCTGGATAGTAAGCCTACAAAATGAACTTCATTTCTGTCACTTGTATCTATGAACTTATCCTTTCAGCCACTGCCAAACATTCATAACCAAAGATGAGGATGGGGACATAGAATGACTGATAAACTCACGGTTTCATCCTATGACTCATTCCAAAAAAATACCTAAAGCATTTTGGTAGCTGTAGCCATCCGCTGGTCAATCCCCCAATCCCTTCTACCTTCACCTTCCTTGTGAGCAAGATCCTAAGATACTTAAAATTTTCCATTTCAGGTAGCTGTTCTCAATGTCACCAGGATAGAAATCCATTCTTTTCCAAGGGTGACTCATCACTACCAGTTTAGCAGTATACCCTGTTCTCTTGCAATTGAATGGGTCTATGATAAAGATCACTGTCAGTCGAGGCCAAGAAGACATCATTTCCAAACAACAGAGATGTTCATAGGTTCATAGGTAGGTACTAGGCTATTGGCCCTAGGGCCTATATAAGCCTAGCCAAAAAGGTACCCTGACTTTCGCCACCCAAGAAAATTATTTTCCTGTGCACCTGTCAAGCAGAGCCACAGAAGTTATCCCCAGGGTGAATTTCCTATTTCCCATCAAATCATCAAGATTTTTCTTAAAGAGGAGCTTTGTTTGATATTGATAGGTAGTTTGTTCCAGAGTATGGGAAGTCTTTGGGACAGGAATCTATCCCTCCAGCATATTCTGTGTATTTGTGGTGACTAGGTTTAGGTCCCTAGAGTGTGTAGCTCGGTGGGATTGGGATTTCTTTAAGTGGAGCATGTCCAACAGCTCTGGGTTTGACATAGCTTTGTATGTTAGGCAGAGATCACCTTGAGTAGGTGATATGCAATGGAGTAAAGCTGGAGTTTTTTGAGATGGTCTGCATAGGGCATCTGTTTGAGGCCTGTAATCCTCTTTGTGAGGTATTTCTGCGGCCTTTCCAGTTGTTGTAGATGTCTTGTGAGGTGCATACCAAAAGGGAAGTTGTACTCTATAATGGGTCTAATGAGAGACGAGTAGAGGGGAACAATTACCTCTTTTTTTCCTGGATGAGAAACCTTTTGTGATGAGATGTGCCACGTAGAAGGATTTCCTGACTACTGTGGCAATGTGATTATCAAAGGAGAGACTACTGTCCACCTGTGTCCCAAGGTCTCTTATCATACTTTCAGTGTTAAGTAGACTGCCACCTATGTGGTAGTTCATGAGTACAGAGTTTTTGCCAAAAGGGATGACAGTGCACTTTTTGGCATTGAGCTTGAGGCCATGGCTTTGACACCAGGCATCTGTCTCAGTGAGGCCCTTTTGTAGGATGTCCACATCATTAGGAGTTTCAATTATGGCTCCTAGTTTGCAGTCATCTGTGAACTTCATTAGCCAAAGACCTTCTGTGTTAGCTTGCACTTCAGAGAAGTAGATACCAAACAGGAGAGACCCAGGACTGAACCCTGTGGTACTCCACTTGTCACTGGTCTGAAGTCAGATTTTGAGTCTGCTACTTTCACAGTGAGTTCTGTCAGTGAGCCAGTTCACAACCCATCTTGAGACATAGGGATTTATATCTAGTTTAGTGAGTTTATCTATAATTCCAGAGTGAGGGATGATGTTGAAAGCCTTGGTGAGATCTAGCTAGGCTGTGTGAACCACCTTATCCTTGTCTACGGCTTTGGTGATGGCTTCAAAGAAGTCTATCAGGTTTAGGAGACATGATCTGCCTTTCACAAACCTGAACTGGGTGGGGTCCAGAGTTCGGAGGTTACAAATGTCTTTGTTTATAAGTTCCATGATGATACATTCCATGGCCTTGCAGACCAGGCTGATCAGGCTAATGGGGTGGTAGTTCCAGGAGTCCATAGTTGCTCCCCCTTTGTGGAGTGGGATAACCGTTGCTGTGCAGCATTCAGTGGGCACAAAGCCTGAGGTGAGGCTATGATTGAACATGGCACTTAGGTGGGGTGCCAGTTCATTCTGTTGTTCATGTAGAATGCAGCCTGGGATGTTGTCAGGTCCCATGGATGCTGTGTTCTTGGCTTTGGAGAATGTGTTTTTTACCTGAGCACCCGTGATTACAGGAACTTTGCATTCTTCTGTTATAGAGATGGGCCCTTTAAGTGGTGAGAGGGGGATAAAGTTAGCACTGAACCTATCTGCCAGGATGTTGGCAATATCAGTTGGTTTTGTATATTTAGTGTAATTGTGCTGTAACTCAGAGCAGATCTGACTGCTGCCATTGAGATTCTTGACATAGCTATAGAATGCTTTGTTGTTGTCTTTAGAATCAGTGGTGATTTTGTTTTCATAACTAGCTTTGGAGGATGTTATGAGGGATCTCAGCTTCTTACTGAGGTTGACCAGGGAGTTCCTCCAATCATGGGATTTTACTGTTTTTTGCAGCAGTTTCTTTCTTCTGTTGTAGAGTTTGTTTATGGCAGGGGGACCACCATATTGGCTTCCTTTTTTTTGGGAGGATATCATCTTGGGTCTGTTAGGAATAGCATGATCCATCCACTCATGTAAGTGCTTATAAAGTGCATTTGTGTAGGATTCAACAGTCCTACCTCTATTGTCTGTCTGCATGAGTGTCGTGAAGTTTGCCACTTCTGTCTTAAGAAGCATGAAGTTGGCTTTGGAGAATTTTTTTACGGTGGTTTCCCTAATGGGGGGTGGGGGCAGGATGTGAATGACTAGGGTGATTAGCTTGTGGTCGGATCTGACCAACGAGGAATAGACCTCTGGTGTGGAACACCAGTTGCCCATGTTGGTAATGACCAGGTCTAGGATATTGCTGCCCCTGGTGGGGGTGTGGATAAGTTGAGCCAAGGCATTGGAATTTATGAATTCCAGAAAACATTGAGCAAAAGACTTGGTACATGAGTAGTTTTCCGAGTTAATGGTGGGGTAGTTGAAATTGTCCATTATTAGGGTATTGGGTTGTACCCTAATATTTTCCAGTGTATCAAGAAATGAGGAGTGGGAATCCTGGGGCATGGTGGGGGATCTGTAGCAAGCTACAATTTGGATTGCGGTCTTGCCCAGAGTTAGCTGCACTTGGATAATCTCAGCTGCATTATGCTGAGCAACTAGCCTGGAGATGTGGATATCCTTAATGAATATGGACATGCCTCCGCCTTTAGTGTTTTGGTGCAGGTTAGGTGGCCAAAAGGTGTGGTATGAATTATAGCCTGGTAATCCTCACATCCTTAAACATGATATGCTCCAAAGCTTTGCTGTGCCATAATATCTCATCCATGAAAATCACAAACAACAGGGGAGACAACAGAGTCCTCCACTCACCTTGAACATATCTGACCTAGAGCCAAGAATGCAGAATTGCAAACCTGCATCTTATTCCACATATACAGGGACCACATAGCATGCAACAGCATCCCTGGAAGTCCATATAGCTGTAACACCTCCAACAGGATTTCCTTCAGCACTTGGTCCTATGCCTTCTGCTGATCCACAAAACACATGTAGACAACATTGGCAAACTGATATAACCCCTCCAAGATCCATGCAAGGATAAAGGGCTGATCCAAACTTCCATGGCCAACAAAGAAACTGCATTGCTCCTCCTAAATCAAATGCTGTACTATCCAATGGGAATCTCCTTTGCAGCACCACAGGGTAGTCTCTACCATGGAGGCAGAAGAGTGTGATCTCTGTCTGTAACTGCCTCACACTCTCCTGTTCTCCTTTTTGAAAACAGTAAGCACCATATTGCCAAGCCACTGGCACTGTCCTTGACTTTCGCACAACACTGAAAAGGCGCATTAGCAATGACTTCACAAAAACACCCAGTGTCTTCAGCATTTCCACTCTGATTTCATCACTACTGCAAACTTGTCACTGTATAGTTGTTCAATCACTGCAGCAACCTCAACTACAGTCATGGATTCAGTCTCACCAGCTACCTCTCTGGCATTGCTTCCAAAGATGTTTGTGAAATTTAGTTCTTCAGAGAGTTGCTTCTACCTGTCAACAATGTCCCCAGCTATGATCAGAATTTCTCCATCTTGCTGAGAACAGTCTTAGCAGTATCCCATTCAACCCTCCTTAGATTACATTAGATGATTTGCTGCAACCTCTCTGAGGCCACCTGAAAGTCTTTCTCCATGGCTTCACCCTCGTACAGGCCTTCACTTCACTGACTACTCTAGCTACTGCCTTCCTGGACTGAAAGTACCTATTAATCACATCTAGACAGCTCCCCATTAACGTGACATGGAAGGGTTTTTTGTAATTTTTTTCCTTATTAGTTTTGTTAATTTCTGCTTTGTGTCATTTTTGCTGGGCTAGTTCTCTGTTGATGTTAATGGGTTTGGTTTAGCTGTACTATTACTGTTAGATTCTGGGGTTTGATGTTTTCTCAGTTAACATTCTTACTTATGCCATAAAAGTTACCATATGGTCTGTTCATCCATGGTCCTTCCTCAGGTTCCCAAAGTCCTCCTACATTTCTCAAATCACTTTGCCAGCTAAGTACTTTTTTTTCCAGTAAAGGCAATGGCATCATATTTCCTACCCTGTGCAGCTGATGTGATGGCTAAGATGCATTCCCTGTCTAACCCAGCAAAGGCATAAAGCATGCACATAACTTCTGCCCACCAAGTTTGATTTTCCCAATAACTGAATCAACCAACACAAAATATTCTCTTCTGCACTGTGCTTTGCCGCCACACTCACTGCTTCATCTCTTAGCTGTATCTCATTATCCTACTTAGTGCTTTGTGGTGATGTATCCTCAGAAATGTCAATAAGTATTCATCAGTGCCAGAAGGGTATAGGAAATGGAAGAGAGGCATTTGAAAGAATGTATATGTTAATGTCTTTACCCTCACTGTGCTAACTGTCAACCAGCTGTTGCCCATTTTTTGCACTATCTTGGACATTGGAGAACTTATTACTTAAAAGCCTTGGGGTAGGGTAGGCAATCTCATAAGTGTCATAGTTGGCCAACTGTATCTTAAAAATGACATACATCCTCTCTCTTTGGGTCTGAATGGACAGATGATGAGGGGGTTGAATGGAGAGATAATGAAATCTGCAAGAAAAGGGGAGTAATATTGATAGATTGGAATTTATACTCAAGTCTAGGTGAGCACCTTCACATAGTGGATCCTGTTTTCACAAAAAAAGACGACACTTTTATATAGACTGTATTTTATATAGTATATATCATGGAAAGACGTAGGCTAAAAACTAAAACAGAAAGCTGTGTGCACAGGTCTCAAGATGAAAAAGTGCCCAATCCTGGTTTTTGCACTGGTGTAAGGACAGGAAAAAGAAGTGCCAGTGTGAAATCCTGAAGACATGAAAACACTCCTACAACAGGGTTAGGCCAGGCTGGGTCTATATCAGTTCTGCAAAAATCCATTTCAGCGAATACCAAAAGAGCGACACGTATTAATCGAACCGCAAATAGACCGAATGCACTAAACTGCGAAATTTAAAACATCAAACAGTCATAGTCGGCCAACCCACCATCTACTACATACTACCTACCCAAACAAAATAAATAAACCACATACATACACTAACCAAACCCTACTCCTAACCCTAAAGTAAAGCACCAAAACCCAACTTCTAACCCTACAGTAAACCCCACATACACAACTACCTATGCACTATCCTTAACCCCTCCCTAACCCTAAGGTCCGTAACTACCGCACACTTCCCCTATGGTGATATACCCTAACAAAAAAAATATTACGCATAAATACATTGAACAAAACCCTACTTCTAACACTACACTAAATCTTACATACATTACCTATCTATACACATACCTTAACCCGCACCCTACCCTAAGGTCCATAACTATCGCACACTTACATTACGGAGCTATACCATAGACGGGCCAACCAAACAACTTAGACATTTTGGATTTCACTGTTTTGGACATTCGGCATTTACGTAGTTCACGCAATACGTATCAATCATTTCGCAATTCGCAGAAATGGCTTTTCGCTCGTCTGATAGGGACCCAGACAGGCTCATGAGGGGGATGGCCTCCTGTGTAGAAGGAAGCAGTAGTCCACAAAAAACACAACAACTGACAGGTCAAAAAAAGCCATGATGATGCCAGAGTGGACTATTGAGGATAAGGAAGAAATTATGTATTATTTCTATTACGAAAGAAGTCCAGAATTTCTAGACATAAGATATTCAGAAAGATTAACAGAGAAATTAGAGGAAAGAAAAATACTTATTCAGGAAAAACTGTCAAAAGCTTCAAATGCAAATTTGCATTCATTAATACAACAGATCTATGAAAACATTACACAGATAAAGAAACTTTGGGTCGCCTGAAAAAAGATGTGACAGAAGTGTGAAAAATACAAAGAACAAAATCCAGAGATTTTGAATGGTATAAAAAAAATGTGGACATGGGAAAGAAAAAGAGATCTGATAAATGGCACCCAGAATTGAAACATTTCATAATACATAAAATAAGAAAACAAAAGTAGAACGTAGAAAAGAGGATTATTAATGGTAACATTAAAGAAATAGAAGCTGAAGTTATGGGTTACCAGCAAAGTGAAGGATTTACTGTTGAAAATACAGCACAGGTAATGTCACAGCATCCATCCATCCATCAAGCCACCCACAACCCCTTTTCCCATTTTTGCACTTGGGGTCGGGGTGTCACTTCAGTAGTGACAATCATCTATATCCAGGATTTACACCACCAGGTGGCTAGTCCTGCCACAGTAATTCTTCTACACCACACATTCTCACATACACACACACACACACACACACACACACACACACACACACACACACACACACACACACACACACACACTTATGGCTAATTTAGAGGGTCCAGTCCACCTACTGCATATCTTTGGAATGTGGGAGGAAACCGGAGCACCTGGAGAAAACCCATGCAAACACAGAGAGGACATGCAGACTCCGCACAGAAGGCACCTCAGCTGAGGATCAAAACAGGGAACCTCTGGCTGTGAGGTGACAACTCTATACACTGTGCTGATCCCTGTGGCATTTTATTTCTTCCTTTCCTTTCTCTTATTATTCTGTGTTTTTGTGTTAAGACTTTATCTGTAATTTATTTAGCTGCACAGTAATATATCCTATTTACTTCTGCTATAGCACATGAATTTCTCTTTAAGTCTTGATTACTGTGTTCATCTATTTTACCAGACTTCTATCATTCTGGGTCTTATTTACTTTGTGTAACCTATTTCTTTCATCAACCTTAATATGTCTGTCCATGTGCATCAAATTAAGCAGCTCTTACCTTAGATCCTTTTCTTCTAAACTGAGAGCACATTATTTGCTCTCCGTTTTCTGTGGGCATTCTACAGAAAGCTCCAGAACATCTTCCTGTGACATATTCTTTTCCGATGCATCCTGCATCAACTGCTACTCCTTCATAAGAGAATTCATCCCTCCACAACATTGCCTGCATCACAGTTACCAGTATTTCTCCTCTTTCCCTTCTTGTGTAACTTCAACTAACTTTTGTACTTATTTCCTACAGAAGCTTCCAGAGCATCATCATGGGGGAAGTCTTCAGATACCTCCCATTCCACCTGTTTCTCCTTAATTTGGGGACTTATTGTTTCATCATGCTGTGACATGACCTGTGTTAGACATTCTACACAAAATCCTTCACTTTGCAGGTATTTCATAACTTCAGCTTATCTTTATTTAAACAAGAGAACTGCTTCATCCTTATCAAATGATATATAAAAAAACAGTGTCTACCAGTATTATATATTCCTCACTCTGAAGGAGGTATGGGCCTCCTCAAAAGTGATTACATGTATAGATCTGCAGTTGTGCGACTACATGCATATCTGCTGACTTTATCAGATCCAAACATAGTGAAAGTTTTAAAACATGAGGAGAAGAAGTCTATGATGACCTCTCCACTTAGTTTAGTAGCAGAAGCATTCCAGTGACAAGTCGGAATGGAAACCAAACCAGAAGGAGACAAAAATCGGAAAGCAACTGAATGTGTCAAAAAAACAAAAGAAAGGAAATAAGAAGGATTAGATCAGAAGGAAAGAAATGTGGAAAGGACATAAATATTATGGCAAGTGCAGAGATCTGCTAGAATAGCCTCATGTTGATCAGGATCTAATGCAGGAATGGTTAAGACAGACAGGCACCAGACAGGAGGAGAAGGTAACCACACACACTACATACCCAGTCACACATAGTACCATCACAACTTCAAATCACACACATAATCACACAAAGACATACTCGGAGGCTCTGATCAAAAATCTACCAAAACAGCAGAGGCCACCAAAGCAGACACCCAAACAACTACCACCTCAGGACTCAACACATGCAACACATAAACCACACAGTTAGAGTGTCAAACAGTCACAGCCCTTAAGGCCAAACACAATGCCAGAAACACTCGTCATTGGTGACTCCATAGTCAAACACACTGACATCCCGCTCACCAGACTGAGTAAGGAGAAGGTCACAGTAAGCTGCCTGTCGGGCGCTAGAATCCGCCACATAACGCAAGCACTCAGGTCTCTCAACAGCAGGTACAAGTATGACTCAGTCATTGTCCACGCTGGTGTCAACGACCTGAGACGTACCTCCTTGGACTACATGAAAAGAGACATTGAGGAGCTCTCTGATTATGTAGCCCAGGCAGGTATGACCCTGACCTTGAGCAGTATCCTACTCTCACCTAGAATGATGCCACAATACAATGATAAGATGATCATCTTTAATAATTGGCTTAAATTCTGGTGTCATTCAAAGGGGATCCAATGTCTGTCTGCCTGGGATGACATGCTGGACAAGCCACGCTGCTTCGCAAGGGACGGCTTGCACCTGTCACCCCTGGGCTTCCGGATATTGGCAAAGGCTCTTGCCACCCCCATAGTGCCTTTTTAGGCAAGGCTCAAATTCTAAACCTACCACCCTAGAACACAAAAAAGGAAAAAAACTAAGGGTAATGCTGCTCAATGCCAGAAGTCTCAATCTTAAGATGCACGCAATCGAGGCCCTTCTCAGTATGGAGAACATCGATGTCTGTGCTGTGACAGAAACCTGGTTCAAGGCTCCTGAGAGCACCCCAGCACTATCAGGTTTTACCTCATATCATGCGTTCCGGCCACAAAATCCGGACAACACCAAGAAAGGAGGGGGGGTGTCCATATTCATAAAGGACACCCACACCTCAAGGTTGGTGGCAACGCACGATGCATCGGAGACCATCCAGGTGCAATTAACCATAGGCAAGACTGCTCTGCAATTTGTAGCATGTTACAGGCCACCCTCTCAAACTCAGGAACCTCACATGGCCTTCCTGAAAACACTGGAGGGGATAAATGTATCTCCAAACACCATCATACTAGGTGACTTCAACTACCCTAATATAGACTGGGAACACTACTCAAGCCCAAACACTCTAGCCCAAAGGTTCCTGGAGTTCATAAACTCAAATGCCATGGAACAACTAGTCACCATCCCCACAAGAGGAGAAAACATACTTGATCTCATCATCATGAACATGGGATCACAATGTTCAACACCAGAAGTATACCCCTCACTGGTGAGATCAGATCATAAACTAATCTCGCTGGAGGTCCTCATCCCGCCCCCACCTGAAATAAAAAAGACCACAGTGAAAAACCTCTCAAAAGCCGACTTCACACTTCTAAAAACTAGTGTGGTCTCCTTTAAGGCCCCTGAGCCGGTGGTAAACATTACTCAAACCGCTGAATCACTTACAAATGCCTTCTACCAGCACCTACAGGACTGCATGGATCAGGCAATCCCAAACAAAACTAAGACACTCTGTACCAAAGGCAAGCATCCAGTCTGGTGGACCCCAGCCATAAACAAGCTCTACAACAAAAGGAGGAAGCTACTACAAGATAGAGCAAAATCCTTGAAAGATAAGACACCTTTGATCATTATAAGTAAAAAACTAAGAGCTCTCATAAAATCATCCAAGGCAAATTTTGAGAGAAAAATCGCCAAGGACTCAAAAGACAATCATAAGGCCTTCTTTAGCTATGTTAGAAACCTAGGAGGAAACTCCCAGATATGCTCAGAATTAGTTCAAAATGATGTGAAGATTACTGAACCTACAGACATTGCCAACATACTGGCTGACAGGTTCAGTGCTAACTTCTCCCCCCCAAAAGGAGAGATATCTATACCAGCGGATTGTAGCCCCCCAAACATCTCTAAAGCCCAGGTGAAAACTGCTCTCTCCAAGGCAAAAAACACAGCATCCATGGGACCAGATGGTGTCCCCGGCTGTGTGCTCCACGAACTCAATGAGGAATTAAACCCACAGTTAGGACAGCTGTTTAATCTTAGCCTCACCTCAGGATACGTACCCAAGGAGTGGCGCATGGCGACTGTGGTCCCACTGCACAAGGGCGGTGCCTCCACCGACCCTGGAAATTACTGTCCCATTAGCTTGACAAGCCTTATCTGCAAAGCCATGGAGAGGATCATAATGGAACTCATAAATAAAGACATAGGGAACTTGCAGACCTTGGATCCAACCCAGTTTGGCTTTGTCAAAGGCAGATCATGCCTTTTAAACTTGGTTGACTTTTTCAAAACAGTCACCAAGGCCATTGATGAGGGTAAGGCAGTCCATACAGCTTACCTCGACCTGGCAAAGGCCTTCAACACAATACCCCACTCAGGTATCATCGAAAAACTCATCAGCTTGAATGTAAACCCATACATCACAAGATGGGTTGCAAACTGGCTAAGTGACAGAACCCACAGGGTCAGAGTTGCTGGCGCCATGTCAGACTCAAAGCCGGTCACAAGTGGTGTCCCACAGGGCTCAGTCCTGGGTCCACTCTTGTTCGGCATCTACTTTTCTGAAGTACAAGCAAACACAGGAGGGTTATGGCTGACAAAGTTTGCAGATGACTACAAACTGGGCGCCATAGTCGAAAACACATCTGACACAGATATCCTTCAGAAGGGCCTCAAAGAAATGGATAACTGGTGCCAGAGCCATGGCCTAAAGTTAAACACCAAGAAATGCATAGTCATACCCTTCGGGAAAAACAAGGTTACCCCTAGCTACCATATAGGTGGCAATCCACTGAGCACAGAAGAAGTTATCAGGGATCTGGGGACCCAGGTTGACAGTAACCTTTCGTCTGACACTCACGTTGCTAAAGTAGTTAGGAAGACCTTCTACATTGCCCACCTGATCATGAAGGGATTCACATCTAGACCAAGGGAGGTCATCATCCCCCTGTACTCATCACTCATTAGACCAATGATTGAGTACAATGCCCCATTCGGAATGTATCTGACCCGACACCTGCAGCAGCTGGAAAGGCCCCAAAAGTTCCTCACCAAAAGGATAAAGGGACTCAAAAATATGTCTTATGCTGCCCGACTGAAAGAACTCCAGCTCTATTCAGTCGCATACCGCTTGCTCAGAGGTGACCTGTGCCTGACATACAAGGTCATGTCAAACCCAGATTTGATGAATATGCTTCACCTCAAAATATCTAGATCCCTCAGAACCACAAGGGCGGGAGACTTAAACCTTGACACGATTATTAATAGAACGTGCTGGAGGGACAGATTCATCACCCAGAGACTCCCTATGCTGTGGAACAAAATCCCGGTACATGTGAGGCAGAGCACCTCGCTGGCCTTGTTCAAGAGGAATCTTGACCAATGGATGGGAGATCGCAGATATACCCCAGGGATTACTTCAGTGTCACTGCTTGACAGAGGCACAGCAAAATAATAGGCATAGTTTTCTTCAAACTAAAGGGGTAGCGAAAGCCACATAACTATGGGCTAGGCTTATAAATGCCCCTGGGCAGATAGCCTCGTATGAACCTATGAACCTATGAAATGAAACCAAAAGATGAAAGGTTAATAAAGGCAGCCCAGGATCGTTGACTATGTACACATTGGTTCAAAAAGTCCATTGAATTTCTGGGAGAAACAGACAAATGTAGGTTCTGTAAAAAAGAAGTGGAAACAGTCTCATATTTTGTTGTTGGGTGGGATGCACTCATGTCAGAGGGCCTGTATACTGAAAGGCACAGTAATGTGGCAAGGCTGTTGCAGTGGGGATTATGCAAACCCTACAATACAGACATAGCCGAGAAGCATTGGAAACATGCATTATAGAGAATGTTGAAGTGTGCATCACATGGGATCACCCATTGCCAACAGATCAAACATAGATGTGAGAAAACCAGATATATTTGTCCATGAAAAGGCACTAATCATTGAAATGATATACCTAGTTATTTCAGTGTCTTACATACAGAGAGAGACACAAAGTCATAAAATATCAGGATTTGCAGGCAGAAACAAGAGCAAGGTGGTGGAAAGATACCCAGACAGTTCCAATAGTAGTAGGAGCAACGGGTCTAATGAAAAATAATCTATAGTTGTACTTAGATATGCTGCCAATCCATGTAACTCCATATGGACTGTAGCAGGGTCATTTCTGGGCACATTGCGGGAGCTGCGAAGGGCACTTTTGGCTAACATCAACGATTGAAACAATATTAATTTCATGAATTTTAATTATACCCTGACTTAGGAATGGGGTTCATTCCCATCATAGTTTTAAAAACCGAAAAGACTTGGTGAAATTAAACTGCCAGAAAGGTATCTGTATATGAAGCAACATGACATCCTCCTGAAGGTCTTCCTAGCATTTGCTCCTCTATAACTGCTGGATGTTATCAGTTCTGTTGTATTTTACTTTAGGCTTCCTTAAGGTTATGCTATTGTAATTTGTCTCTAACAAAAATGTAATGATTTATATACAAATGTTTTTGTCTCCAGTCACTAGTTTTAAAAGACAGTCTCACAAGTCCTTCACAAAAGAACCTCCTGTAATCTTGGCAAGCTCAGCTGCTCCTATGAAAACAGACCAAATGCATGGTATAAGGCTTGCATCACAGGAAAACTATTAAATGAGAATTAAACAAAAAACATAAAAAATGTAAACAATAAACAAGTCTTCCATACCCCCTACCAAGTAAGTTAGAACTCCCAATGGCAGACATATGAATGTGGAACATTCCTCTGATGTTGCCTGTTGAATAAACTTAACATGATTAAAAGGCTTTACGTTTTTTTTGGTTGCATAGAGAAAGCCATATGTTGTATGGTTCTATAGAACCTGAATTTTTAATATTATTTGTGACAGTGGTTAAAAGGTATGTCACACCATGTGTCTATGGCACTCTGACATACACCTTTTCTTACTGTTTGTTGTTCCTCTGTGTTAAGTTTTCCAGCAAACCGTCAACTGTTCTGTAATCATGTTCACCATGTCCTACAGGTGGGTGATCACTTTGTTGTTTATCAACCATGTTATATTCACAACTTTTCCTCTTCAGCTTTTTTATTTAATTAAAAAAATACAGTATTACTACTCTTATCATTGTATATCTAAGTTTATATTCGCATGTGGAAGATTTGATAAGAGAGTTTGTTCTGTATTTTTTACCACTTGTTTTCATAGAAAGGGTAATGCTTGACAGCTAAGTAATAACTCTTTTTCTGTTGCATATCTTATTAAATGCATGATTCCACCAAATTGATTTTTGTTACATTTACATTTATTTTTATGCTTTACCAATGTGCATTCATGAATGCTGAAATGATAAAACGTATTCTTGTATCATGAGTAGATTTATTTTGGTCATTGAGGACAGAATCCCAGCCTGTTTGTATAAGTATATCATTTACTGAATCATACCCAGGGTTTTAGAAAGAACCCCAAAACTGGCAATAAGAGATGCAGTAAAAAGGGGTGATTATATGATACAGAGATTTACAATTCAGAGACATGTTAACCACAACAAGGAACAATGTCATTATCAGTTAATTTGTATGTCTCTGACTTGCCATTAACTACCAACTTGATTGGGAGGTTGGTTATAAAAGTAGAAATGAACAGGAACCTATGTCAGACAGCAATTATAGAGCTTGCAAGGATGCAGCTGCAGGGTGAGAGGGCATTAGTGCACAGTCCCTTGACAGCGGTATGATGCTGCACCAGTGTTCCTGATCGCCTCACTAGGCCCTGGGCGTGTGTTGGGTTGAGCCCAAGGGAGACTAAGATGGTTCAGTAGACCAGTTGAATGAGGGCAGATGGTAAGAGCTGATGGTCAGCTGTAGGGAGGGGAAAACAAAAAACAACAAAAACATTTTGAACAAAGCCAACAATAATGGGAGGGCAAAGATCCAAAATTGGAGATAATTTTTAAATATAACCCTGATGCATTTAAAACATTACTAGAGCAAGAGGCTTTCCATCAACATACATGTTCCTTATCAATAAGAATTATGAAACTATAATATCTGGCTTTATTGAATGAGTATAATCCTTCGTGATTTACCAGAAAAATCAAACATTTTTCGTGGGCAGGGAAAAATATGAGGCAACATCAGGGACATTCTGCAAAATGAGGTACACTTGAGAGGTATGTAGGGAGATGCACTGCCTTTCAGTATATGTACAGTATGTTTTCATTTATTTGATCATGATGAGATATTTTAATTGTACACAGTCAAGAAAGTACACAGTTTGTGTGTGCTTGTGAGAGAGACTTTCTGTGCACGTGTGTGTGTGTGTGTGTGTGTGTGTGTGTGTGTGTGTGTGTGTGTGTGTGTGTGTGTGTGTGTGTGTGTGTGTGTGTGTTCATAGGTTCATAGGTAGGTAATAGGCTATCAGCCCAAGGGCCTACATAAGCCTAGCCAACAAGATTCCCTGGCTTACGCCACCCAAGAAAGTTATTTTCCTGTGCCACTGTTGAGCAGAGACACAGAAGTAATCCCGGGGTGTATTTCCTATTTCCCATCCACTCATCAAGATTTTTCTTGAAGAGTGCTAATGAAGAACTTTGCTTGACATAGATGGGTAGCCTGTTCCAGAGTATGGGAAGTCTCTGGGACAGGAATCTATCCCTCAAGCATGTCCTGTTTATTGTGGTGACAAGGTTTAGGCTCCTAGAGCATGTAGCTCGGAGGGATTGGGATTTCTTTAGGTGTAGCATTTCCAACAGCTCTGGGTTTGACATTTATATGTTAGGCAGTGATCACCTCTGAGTAGGCGATATGCTACGGAGTACAGCTGGAGTTTTTTGAGGTGGTCAGTGTAGGGCATTTGTTTGAGGCCAGTAATCCTCTTTGTGAGGTACTTCTGTGGCCTTTCCAGCTGCTGCAGGTGTCTTGTGAGGTACATTCCAAAAGGGGAGTTGTACTCTATAATGGGTCTAATGAGTGTCGAGTAGAAGGGAACAATGACCTCTTTTTTTCCTGGATGAGAACCCTTTCATGATGAGGTGTGCCACGTAGAAGGACTTCCTGACTACTGTGGCGATGTGTCTATCAAAGGAGAGACTACTGTCCACCTGGACACGCATTCTGTGTTAAGTAGATTGCTGCCTATGTGGTAATTCATGGGTACAGAGTTTTTACCAAAGGGGATGACATTGCACTTTGTGGCATTGAGCTTGAGGCCATGGCTCTGACACCAGGCATCTGTCTCAGCGAGGCCCTTCTGTAAGATGTCCACATCATTTGGGGACTTTATGGCTCCTAGTTTGTAGTCATCTGCTAACTTCATTAGCCAGAGACCTTCTGTGTTAGCCTGTACTTCAGAGAAGTAGATACCAAACAGGAGAGGTCCCAGGACGGAACCCTGTGGTACTCGACTTGTTACTGCTTTGAGGTCAGATTTGGTGTCTGCAACTTTTACAATGTGGGTTCTGTCAGTGAGCCAGTTGGAAACCCATCTTGTGACGTAGGGATTTATACCTAGTTTAGTGAGTTTAGCTATAATTCCAGAATGGGGGATGGTGTCGACAGCCTTGGCGAGGTCAAGATAGGCTGTGTGAACCACCTTACCCTCATCTACAGCTTTGGTGACAGCCACAAAGAAGTCGATGAGGTTCAGGAGGCATGATCTGCCTTTCACAAACCCGAACTGGGTTGGATCCAGAGTTTGGAGGTTATCAATGTCTTTGTTTATGAGTTCCATGATGATACATTCCATGGCCTTGCAGACCAGGCTCATCAGGCTAATAGGTTGATAGTTCTCGGGATCAGTGGTGGCTCCCCCATTGTGGAGTGGGATAACTGTTGCTGTGCACCATTCAGTGTGTGTATGTATATGTGTGTGTATGTGTGTGTGTGTGTGTTCGTGTGCATCTGCATGTATGCATCTGAGTTTCTGTATATATGTGGTGTTTTCGAAAGAGACTTTTTATGTATTTGTATGTGTGCATGTTCATGTATGCATCTGAGTTGCTGTATATATGTGAGATTGTTTCTCAGTTCCTGCATCTGTGTGTGTGTGTGTGTGTGTGTGTGTGTGTGTGTGTGTGTGTGTGTGTGTGTGTGTGTGTGTGTGTGACTGTATGTAACCAACTAACCAACTCTGTGTGCATGTGTATGTGTGTGTATCTGTGTAGACAATATTAAAAACGTATATAATGTGTATTTTGGATGTAAAATATGTTTTTCAACAACAATTTCATATTCTACAGCAACTTTAAAACATTAGATAGAGAATTCTTTTATATCAAAAATATATTAGTATCTGCACACATTTTATCTGTATTCATAATACTTATTTTTAATTTGCTTATTTACTGTCATTTATATTTGTCCGGGCTGAGACTGAAATAGGCCCATTTGGATCAGTGCTCTACCCTGGTTACCAAATTCGATGAATAAATAAATATATAAATAAATAAGTGCACAGATTAATAATTAAACAAATATAATACAATTTAGCAGATAGCCCATTGTGTCTGCACAATAATGCCAACTAGGGTGTCTTTTACAGGGAAATTATGGACCATAGGGGTGTGAAAGCCCGACACCACAGAGAGCGCCATTAATTTCCTTTAACATCTATCTTGTCAAGCAGTATTGCTTGCTTCATTATTTTAAATTACAAACTACATTATATTGTTGAGATTTAGTTCTAAATTGTTCAAGCTGTATTTCTGTTTGAGACATACCTCTGTGCCATTCGTTGTATGCCTGAAATGTATGTTCCAATTAATTCTAATATATTTCTATATATTTCTGATTGTAGTGTTTTATGTCAAGGTCTCCACTGAAAATGGCCCATGATGGTTAGAACTTCATGGTTAACAAAATAAAGCAATAGGTACAGGGTAGCATGAGCCATTTGGCAGATATATGCTTTACGTCCATTGGACTTGGTCTCTCATGGTCAGGCTAAATTTCCATCCTGACAGTTAATGGGAATGCATTGTGTGGATGTGACAATGCAACGTTCATGTCATAATTGTTACATTTATTCACATGATACCAGTGCTCATCTCAAAATAAGCATCTAAAGGGTAAATGTGGGTATGAGATGAGCGGGCAGGGGCAGAAGACATGCAAAAATTAAACAAAAAAGATGGCAGTGAGTAATCATTTTGCTCAGGTATTTAAAGGCAAGTTATTTCTGTTATTACTGAAATGAGATTAATTATCTTTTGGTTTCTGGCAGCAGACTATGTGACCTAAAATGGCATTTTATCAAAGCAGTTTCCACACTGTAACTGGAGACAGGTATGTACAGACATATTAAGATTACCAGGTTAACAATTAAATAACAATCCTACGGAGACGGGGACCAGAGAGGAATGAGAAAACAAAGACATAAAAGCAGAATGAGATACTTGGAATAATCTGATCTCAAGGGAAAGGGATGCGGGAGATAAAGGATACATGTATTAATTTATTTGTTAACTGAGTATGCGTACTGAGCACAAGTGTCTTTTTCCAGGGCAACCTGGAAGCACTGTCTGGTTAAGAAACTTACTCTTATAGGCAGCAAATGTAATCAAATTCTGAACTACAAGAAGCAGACTGTTAACATCTCAAAGCCTGCATCATCTGTGCTAAATGCTAGACAATAGCCAACATAGATACATGTTAATTACTTATGCCTGAAGTTGGGCATGAAGGTCCGAAGATAGAACAGCAGTCAGAGTAAAAATTTGGGTGGACTTTGCTTTTACTTATTCCTTTATCTGAACTTCAGTGATTGTGTGCAGAGAGAAGAATATAGGACTGCTAACCTGCTAGTCAGCAAGAGCTAGAGAAATAAAAGGGAAGAACCATGCACTCTCTGCAGTGGTTCTGTTATTTTCAAAGAGGAATAGAAATCTGTGGGTGGATTTGCACTTCCATATCACTGGTCACTGCTCTGTGTGATCCAAGTCTAAGGCAGAGTATCGTACACCAGGATGACATCTGCCATATTCCTGTCATATACCAGACTGATAGCGTTAGGTTTGCCTAGGGTGGAAGCATAATAAAACCATCGATTCAGTAAATCTGCCATGTGCATTGTCGCTTATATACTGCACACATCAGCCATGTGCCATACCGCAGTGTGTTTATTGACCCTCAGTGCTCCCTGTATGGCAAACAGATATTAAAAGTGGATTCTGTACATATTTCAGCCACTACTTTCAAGATGTAAAAATATGTAGCTAAGGTTATTTCTGCCACCAAATGACCTTCATCTTCCTTTCCCTGTCTCTCTCTCTCTTTCTCTGTCTCCCAAGAGTCTGGATCCTGTGTTATGCTATTGCTGATCAAACATAAGCAGTACCATTTTAGCATACTTATGTGTTGGTATTAAGTAAACAAGGAGTTTAAATGCCTATAATATGCACTTTCACCACAATGGTAAAAGCTACCTTGCAAACAGCTATAAGAACACAGAAAGAATATACTACATGCCACATGTTGAAAAGTCCCATTTATGTTAAATGCCTGGCGGGAATGTGTTCCGTGTAAATTTCATTTAGCATTCCAAAGAAGAAATGAGGCAAAAAGCAAAAAAGGTCAAAGTTTTCCATAAATTTCAGATAATGGCACTTAAGCTTGTAAGTAACATGCACACACACGCACACGCACACACACAAACACACACACAATAGAATTAATCTTGTAACATATTCCACTGTTAAGATCTACACTAAAAAATGTTTCATTATTTTTAAGAAAATAAAGCTTTCACTTTACCTCAAGTTTACTGACTCATCAGTTTCATTAATGGCTTATTTTCTGCACACAAGAGAAGTGCTGTTTACTTATGTGTTAGCATGTGTTTCGCGTACAAATACAGTTTGACAAACAGAAGCAAAGACTACTTGCTCCATCCAGCCTACTCAGATGTTTGTACTTTTAATTAAATTTCAGTCACTGTTTAGTTATGGCAAGAAACCATACCCCTCTGAAGGTTCTGCTTTCTATCTTTCTTGAATATTTTTAATTTCCCTTACTTACATAAATCCAGTAGCTCCTAAAAGGGATGCAGTACATTGTCTTTGCTATTTGTTGCTATTTGTCTCTCTCTCTCTCTCTCTTTCTTCTACCTCAGCTGTTTTATATGATTTTAAAATTAGAAAAAAACTTTTCATATTCACCCTGAGCCGTTCCCCTTCTGTTCGAGAAGTCTATTTTTTATTTTTTGTTCTTCTGTCTAAGGCTGGCCTTTTAGATACTGTACATTCATGTTAGAAAAAGAGTGTCCTCATTACACACAAAAGAACTCATACATAAGCACAGTTACACACACACACACACACACACACACACACACACACACACACACACACACACACACACACACACACACACGCACACACGCACACACGCACACATGCGCATACTATACATAATGCTCTCTTTTAGTCTTTATAATGATTTGTGCCACAAAAGTCATGCCACTGAAGCTGGCTTAACTCACTTTTACTTCATTTCAGAACTAGGGCTCTAATACTTGAGATGGAGATATTGTAATCCGTGACTATTCAGTATATGGATAATAAGTTTCTAAAGCATCTACCAGTTCATCCAGTACATGCTAGAATAACTTGTTTACTCCCATTGCTTGTTTATTTAAGGATAATAGTTATGGCTACCCTAGGCCATGATTTTTATTTTTGGGCTAATAATGCTGTCACCAGTGTATACAGTTCCTTGTTTTTTATATACATTATATTATGTTTCTTCTTCTTCTCCTGTTTGGAAACATCTTTAATAAGAAAGAGACATGCTAACAGGCCAGCTATCACATGCAGTATAAACATAACAGCTGGGTAACAAGATTATTGGTAACTGAACAGATAAACTGTTAATAGGAAACTGAAAATTATGTGAAATACTGGAGACTATCCTCAAAGCAAAACAAAAATATGGTAAGAAAATCATCATGAAAGCTATAAAACTTTTGATCTTTGGGTGCCACTATTAAGCATCTTAACACAACAATGCAGGTCTTTGGAGGTGACAGCAGACACAACTATTTAATAACAAAATATGGCACCTGCTACAACCAAAAGCCAATGTACTACCAGCTAACTTACCTGCTACAATCCATTGCAAAGCCCTAAAAGCTAAAATGAAAAATCACAGACAAGGGGTTATATCTGATCTTACAGAAAAGATTGAAACAGAGTACATGGTACAGCACAGCTCCTGACTATTAGGATATTCTCAAATAATGCAAAGATAGTTAGTCCCACTGCAGAGTAATCTCCAGGCAGCTAGCAGCAAGCACCCCATCCTCTCTTAGCACAAGCAGTAGGACAGATTTGCCAAAAATTATTTTTTTTTAAATGTGCAAGCGCAAACCTCTGTTTACTATGTTCATTATGTAATGGTGTAATTTTTCTGGTGCTTTTCTCCCCAGGCTTCCCCTGAAAAGGTATAGATTTCTACCCTATCGGACTATCCCAGTAAACAAATGCAATAAATCCTGAATATCTTCACAAAGTATGGCAGTTTGATCACTTTTTGTTGACATGCCCCTGTAGCATAAGTACTCTATGTAGCAAATCAATCTTTACTTCCATGTCCTTGATTTTCATTAAAGTACAGTCATACCTATCTCTCCTTATCCGAATAGTGGCAGTCCCCACCATAAATTTGAAAGTCTCCCATTTGACTTTCATAGACATATTCAAAGTATTATGTCATACCCAAAAATGAGAGACCCAAGTATTTATAAAGGATTTTCAATCATAATGAATCCATTTGCTAGCTACCTTGTCCAGCCACTCATGTCATGTATTGTTAAGTTGAGACAGCCATGCTATGGTCCAAGAAACTAGCAGTAAAACTGTCAGCTTGTCTTTACTGTCTCAGTAAATGTGAGCTAATTAAAAAATAACTGGTATGAGTTACCAGAGCAGTAGTCAGCCAAAAAATGCAAACTCACCTGTCAGATATAACACTTGCCAAGAGTCTACTAATGAATTATTTCTGCCATTCTATAATTTTGGTTCTATTAGGATTTGAGCACACTCATCCTAAAAAATTTAGGAAAGTGAGGGTTGAACCACCACACTAAAATCTCCCACAGTGATTGCGGTGTATCATTTCCCTCATAGTCCTAAACGTGTCAAAAATAAGAAGCTCACTTGAGTTCAAGCCACAGAAGTCTCCAAAAATGGTAACCCCATCTGAGGTAAACATTTTAACACGCATCTACCATACAGCTTCTCCTAACCTACTCCAATTTAGTGATTTTTTATTTTATTTTATTTATTTTATTTTACATTTGTTGACCGGGATAGTCCGAATGGATGCATGTCCATTTTCAGCGGAGGCCCGGGGAGAAAAGCTCCAAGGGTAAGCAGATACAGCATTACATAATACCAGCATTACATATTACAAACAGACTATTTACAGAGATTACATAAGTAAGAAAGTTAACCAAGTTCCACAGGTTACAGTTAATCCTGAGCACAGGTCAGGATTAAATTAAATTACACAGTAAGCTGGTTAACAGATTTTTACACATTCGAGTTAGCCTGGCTTGATACATTGACATAGCCAGTTAAGTGACAAATGTTGTTTGAGTCTAGTTTTAAGTTGACCTAAGGTGGAAAGTAAGGTAATATCAGCTGGAAGAGAGTTCCAGGATCTACTTACAGAGTTTGCAAAGAGAGAATCACCGGCTGTGTTATTAATTTTGCTAGTCTGAATTAGTAGTTTTTTAGAGGATCAAAGTGGTCTAGGATTGTTATAGGGGGTGATAATATTTTTAAGTGCAGGAGTATTGTCCGGATTATAGAGGATTTTATAGGCCATAATCAGTTGGTTATACTGGATTAGGCTGGGTAGTTCAAGCCACCCAAGCTGATTTAGATTGATGCAATGATGTGTCCTAAAAGGCAGCCCAGTGGCAAACCTGGCAATGTGGTTGTAGCAAATTGAGAGTTTGTTAAGGACAGTCTTGTTTAAATTCGAGAGTAGAGGGGATGCATACAGAAGGGTTGAAAGAAGGTGAGAGCGAGCTATGGCAATTTTAGCTGGAGGGGTTAGGAAGGCTTTTATTCTTTAAAGTGACCCTAGTTTTTTATTGATGGTTTTGATAGTTTGGTTAACATGTAGGTCAAATTTTAGATTATTGTCTATGATGACACCTAATAGTTTTGTAGATGGGTCAGGGGAGATTATTGTGCCATCATTTGATTTTATGGTAAAGGTGAAAGCGGTAGACCTATGTGTTGGTGAAAATAACAGCATTTTAGTTTTTTTGGGGATTTAGGATCAGACAATGTTCAGAAAGCCAGTTTTCTACTGTATTAAAGGTGGTCTGGGTAGCTGACCATAACTCTACTGGAGATGTAGCTGAGCAAATCAGAGTAGAGTCATCAGCATATTGGATACAGCTGACATTTGGGATGACAGTATAAAGGTTGTTAATGAAGATGGAGAACAGCAAGGGCCCTAGTATAGAGCCTTGTGGTACTCCAAGGGTGTTAGGTAGAAGGTTAGAGAGTTTGTTCTGCCAGAGGACAGCCTGCTGTTGACCATTCAGGTAGGATTGAAACCATTGGAGGGCTCCAGTATCTAGACAGAATGTTTGCAGGGTGTGGATTAAAAGTTGGTGATCAGCCATATCGAATGCCTTGGAAAGATCCAAAAAGAGGGCTGAGGATATATAATTATTGTTGTGATTATGGTTTATGGTGTTAGTAAAGGCTAGGAGGGCTGAAGTAGTGCTGTGATGAGGACGGAAGCCATGCTGAGTGTCTGCCATAAGGTGATTCTGGATTAGGTGGTGCATGAGTTGTCTATGAATACATTTTTCCATAATCTTTGCAAGTGGAGAGAGTATAGCTATTGGCCTATAATTGGAGAATTCAGTAGAGCTGCCTCCTTTGTGATGTGGGATTACATAGGATATTTTCCAGATGGTGGGAATTTTAGCTTCTACTATGGTTCCATTGATTAGTATTGAGACGGGGTAAGCAATAGCATCAGCTGATTTTTGTAGGTACTCGGCAGGGAGTTGATCAGCAGAAAGTGTAGCAGGTTTTAATTTTTTGATCAAGGTATGGATAAGTGAAGTGGCGACTGGTTGGAAGCTGAACGCGAGTAGGTTTCTAGGGGTACTACTTTCAGGACCAGGGGAGCTAGGAGGTAGTTGGCTAGCTAGGGCTTTTAATTGTCTCAGTAAAGAATTGGTTAAAACTATCAGAAACATCTTCAGGGGTTTTATCAATAGTAGCAGCAGGGATTGGGGTTGAAGTTTGTCCAGGATGTAGTAGATTATTTAAACCTGCCCAAAACTTCTGAGGGTTATTTTGATTTACTGTCTGTAAATTACAGTAGTATTGTTTTTTGTCTTGTAAAATTGATTTTTTGGTTTCGTTCCTGGATTGCCTGTATTTAATGTGATCTTGAGGGTCTGTAGAAGAACGCCATAAAGCCCATGCTTTGTTTCTAAGGGTAATTATGAAACAAACTAAAAGCCTAAAAACATTATCTCTAGATAACGCAGTTGCGCACTTCAACTCAATATTCCTAAAAATACTTGACTCTCATGCACCCTTAAGGACTAAGAGAATTAAAACTAAAACATCCCCTTGGCTTACCACAAATACACTAGCATCTATGCGACACAGAGATAAAGTCTGGGCACACTACCAGAAAAACAAATCCCCCCTAGTCCAAAATGAATATAAAATTCTTCGAAACAAAGTAAAAAAACTCATAATCTCTGATCGACAAAATTATTTCTCCACACTCCAAAACAATAATATATCAAACCCTCAGAAATTCTGGAAAGGTATCTCTACTCTCCTTAACCCCAGCAAACAAAACACCTCTACCCCAGACCCAAACACGTCTGACGTAGATCTGGCTACACAATTTAATTCCTTTTTCATTGAATCTATTTCCAAATTAACATCATCTTTCTCCAACACCACTACACTCTCTAATACTCCCCCACCCTCTCTCCCCAGCACTCTACCCTGCATTGCTACTACTCCCTCACTCTCATTTACTAACTGTTATCCCTCCACTTCTTCTCCTACTCTAACTACTTCATCTGCCCCTAACTCCCCCCTCACACTCTCCCTCTTTCTCATTAAAACCTATACCCACGTCCACTATAAAGAAACTCCTTCTGAAACTGAAGCCATGTACTAATGCTCCTGATAACATCCCTTCTTACTTTCTTAGCATAGCTGCTGAAGCTATCGCCTACCCCATTAGCATTTTAATCAACTGCTCTATCCTAGAATGTATAATACCCCAAATCTGGAAAAAGGCCTATATCATTCCTTTGCATAAAGGGGGCAACAATTACAATGTTACTAATTTCCGCCCCATTGCTATCCTGTCTCCCATCTCTAAAATCCTAGAAAAGTGTATTCAACTACAACTCCTTCCTCACCTTTTAGATAATCACCTACTAACTCCCACACAACACGGATTCAGACCAAATCACAGCACTATGACTGCCCTCCTCTCCTTCCTCGAAATTGTTAATAAAGCACGTGACTCTGGCCAAATTGTTTCTGCCATACTACTCGACCTCTCTAAGGCCTTTGACACTATCTCTCATAACCTGCTACTAACCAAACTCTCAAGACTTAACCTATCTCCCTCCTCTTTGAACTGGTTCTCCAACTACTTATCTAACAGATATCAAGCAGTAAAATGGAAAAAGGCCACCTCCTCATTTCTAAATACCCCTACTGAAGTACCCCAGGGCTCCATACTGGGTCCCCTTCTCTTTAATATATTTATAAATGATTTACACAACTCTATCCCATTCTCAGGCATCATCCAATAAGCAGATGATTCTACCATTATATGCTCTGCCTCTTCTATCCCCTCACTCCTACAATTGACTCAAAATGCTTTTACAACCACTGAGCAGTGGATGAAAAGTAATCACCTAGCACTCAATGCCTCCAAAACCAAGTTAATGCTATTTACCCCCTCTAAAGCTACCTCTTTCAATATAAACACATTCTCTATCACTAGTCAAAATAATTCACCTTTGGAACTGGTGTCAGAGACCAAGCTACTTGGGGTCCAAATTGATAGTCAGTTCAAATTCAACTCTCACCTACAGCTAAATATCAAAAAAACTCATCAAAAACTTGGTATGCTCTACCGACAAAATAAATACCTCACACCTGCTGCCAAAATCACACTCTCTACTTCATTTCTTATCCCCTCCGTTCTCTATGGAGCTCCACTCTTAACTAATCTACAGTCTTCTCTAAAAACACAACTTTCCTTTTGCTACAACAAAATAGCCAAGTTTGCTACCAACCACAAGTCCTCTACCCACCACTGTTCCTCTCTCCAGAAACTAAAATGGTTAGAGCTACCCAGCTATCTCACATACACTCAACTAACTCTTGCTCACAAGCTCATTTTCAACTCCTCTCTCTGTCCCTCCCTTTCGTCAGCCTTTAAAATGCACCTTTCTGATAGAGTATTGAGGTCCACCAGTCAAAATCTATTAGAAGTCTATAAACCTACTCGTCCCCCAGGGAAAAATATTCTATCTTATGGCCTTGCTCGCCTTTGGAACTCTCTACCACCATCCATCCGCACCACCTCTAACCATTTTATTTTTAAAAGAGCTCTTCATTCTCATCTAGTATCCAGGTGGGAATGCTGTTGCTCCCATCCCACATAGGTAATCACTTGCAATTCCCATCTTCTCCCTTTTGCCTTGTTTCTCCTGCATTTATCCTTATTATTTACCCATAAATAATGCATATTATCATTCCTCTGATTGGGAAAAATGCACTAGGCCACACCTCCTAAGGGTTTGCTTCCCAATATGTTATTATTTCTCAGTAGTGTCATACAGTGCTTCCTAATATGATACAAATTCTAAATATTTCATGCAATACTTTTCATGTAATATTTCTTTGTATGTACAATCTATTAATTTTATCAGTAGTCTGTATTATTCTTGTTTTTGCTGTACTACTTGAAATTGTTTTCTTGTGTCAAAACATTTGTATTATAATATAAATTGTATAACTAGTATGAATTACTCTACTGTAACCTATTTAGTTGTGGAGCTTTTCTCCCCAGGACTCCATTGAAAATGGGTTCACTTTGGCCCAATGGACTATCCTGGTAAACCAACTGCAAATAATAATAATAATAATAATAATAATAATAATAAATAGTAATTTGAGTTTAGACTCTTTAGAAAGCCATGGCGCAGTTTTTGCCTTGGTTCTCTTTGAACGAACAGGTGCATGCAAATCAGGGATCTCAAGGAATTTGTTGTTAAAATATGCTACTGCTTCCTCTAAGGGGAGGTGTTTTAGAATAGACCAATTACATGAGTTTAGTTCTTGTTGGAATTTGGCAGGGTCAAAGTTTTTATTTTTTCTAACCTTTCTGAGTAAGGGTTGTTGGGAATTAATGGTTTTGTGCTTAATTACATATGTGAGAAGGTGATCGCTTAGGCCATTAAGGAGGGTACCAGAGGTGTACAGTTGGGGTGACTGTTTATGAGTACCCAGTCAAGTATACTTTCTTTTTGGTTGGGTTTACCTATCCTGGTAGGGGTGGATATGATTTGTGTAAATGCATGCAGGTTAATATGGGTGGTTGGGGATTCTGAGGAACAGGTGCCCCAGTCTATGTTAAAGTCTCCAAGTAGTAGGGTTTCTTGGGGGTAGTGACATGATAGCCAGTGCAGGATATCTTCAAATGTAGATATATTGTTACCTGGGGGAATGTACATACAGATGATATTAATGCATTTATTTTTATTAAGTTGCAATTTGGTGGCATGAATCTCTGAGTTATTAATCTGAGGAGGTTGTATTACATCTATGGTGACATTCAACTCAGATTTATAGAGTACAGCTACCCCACCCCCCCTTCCTCAAAGCATGATACAGCCTGTGTATGTTGTACCCAGGTGGTAACACTTCATTTTCTTTAGAGTTAGGTTTTAACCAGGTTTCAGATAAACAGAGAATCTCAGGGGAGTGGACATCCAGAAGTGCATGCAATTCATGTACCTCATTATTAATGCTTCTAATATTGAGATGACAGACTAGCAGAGAGTTAGTTGGCCTATTAATTGTAGGTTTGTAGCTTAGATTGCAAGTAGAGGGGGGTATGTGTATCTGAAGTGAGTGGGCCAGGGTTCGGGTGAATATCACCACCAAGTATTAGGTTAAGTCTATACTTCGTGATGAACTTCAGGAATTTGTTTATTAGTTTGTGGTAGTGTTTGGATCTAGAGCTAATGTGCCTGGGGTTGAGATGTTGATAGACTGAACAATTTGGATAGGATCTGGTACTGTAAGTATGGTTGAAGGTGGAAGGATTTACAGCTGGGGTGATAGTATGGCCTTTTGGGACCTGAAATCCCGTGAGAAACTGGTTTTCATACAAGGTAAGGAGGTATGGTGTGAACAAGAGGGGTAGTAAAGAGGAGTATATCATTATATGTGATTCAGCTAGTGAGTTAAGGAACTGTTTTACCTGGTGATGCAACACCAGAAGATAGAGTGGTGAGGTAAAGGTACTGGAAGGGGGATGGGAGAATGCCAGATGAAAGCTAATAGGTGCTATTAAAATGTAGGTAGTAGAATGGGGATGGGTGGAATTATCCCAGATGAAAGCAGATATGATCTAGAAAGTAGGGGAGTGGCTATAGAAAGTGGGGGAGTGGCTATAGTACTATAAATTTAGAGGTACTGGGGGTGGGAGGGAATTGGGGGCAGGGAGGGGAGCGAAGAGAGCCTGAGCGTAGTGAGGGCAAACGTAGCGGGGCTATTGCAGTTTACAAGGTTTCCTAAGGTGTCCTAAAGCTATAAGGTAAGTATTACAGCTCTTAATGTAAGAGTCAATTTACTTCAGTTACAGGGGAAGGAGGCAACCACTCAAGTAGAAACAAAGAGCCCCATGGCTGACCAATATGGTGACCTGCTTAATTACAAAGCACTGTAAGTGAAAGCTTAACAAATGCTTTTTGTGTGTGCAAACTACTCTGTTTAAATGTTGAGAGAAAATGATTGCAGTCCTGTAGACACCATTTTGTAGGGAACTGTAGAGTTCAATCTGTTTAAATGTTGAGAGAAACTGATTGCAGTCCTGTAGACACCGTTTTGTAGGGAACTGTAGAGTTCAATCTGTTTAAATGTTGAGAGAAACTGATTGCAGTCCTGTAGACACCGTTTTGTAGGGAACTGTAGAGTTCAATCTGTTTAAATGTTGAGAGAAACTGATTGCAGTCCTGTAGACCATTTTTTAGGGAACTGTAGAGTTCAATCTGTTTAAATGTTGAGAGAAACTGATTGCAGTCCTCTAGACACCGTTTTGTAGGGAACTGTAGAGTTCAATCTGTTTAAATGTTGAGAGAAACTGATTGCAGTCCTGTAGACACCGTTTTGTAGGCACTGTAGAGTTCAATCTGTTTAAATGTTGAGAGAAACTGATTGCAGTCCTGTAGACACCATTTTGTAGGGAACTGTAGACTTCAATCTGTTTAAATGTTGAGAGAAACTGATTGCAGTCCTGTAGACACCATTTTGTAGGGAACTGTAGAGTTCAATCTGTTTAAATGTTGAGAGAAACTGATTGCAGTCCTGTAGACACCGTTTTGTAGGGAACTGTAGAGTTCAATCTGTTTAAATGTTGAGAGAAACTGATTGCAGTCTGTAGACACCGTTTTGTAGGGAACTGTAGAGTTCAATCTGTTTAAATGTTGAGAGAAACTGATTGCAGTTCTGTAGACACCGTTTTGTAGGGAACTGTAGACTTCAATCTGTTTAAATGTTGAGAGAAACTGATTGCAGTCCTGTAGACACCGTTTTGTAGGGAACTGTAGACTTCAATCTGTTTAAATATTGAGAGAAACTGATTGCAGTCCTGTGGACACCATTTTGTAGGGAACTGTAGAGTTCAATCTGTTTAAATGTTGAGAGAAACTGATTGCAGTCCTGTAGACACCGTTTGTAGGGAACTGTAGAGTTCAATCTGTTTAAATGTTGAGAGAAACTGATTGTAGTCCTGTAGACACTGTTTTGTAGGGAACTGTAGAGTTCAATCTGTTTAAATGTTGAGAGAAACTGATTGCAGTCCTGTAGACACCATTTTGTAGGGAACTGTAGAGGTCAATCTGTTTAAATGTTGAGAGAAACTGATTGCAGTCCTGTAGACACCGTTTTGTAGGGAACTGTAGAGTTCAATCTGTTTAAACGTTGAGAGAAACTGATTGCAGTCCTGTAGACACCGTTTTGTAGGGAACTGTAGAGTTCAATCTGTTTAAATGTTGAGAGAAACTGATTGTAGTCCTGTAGACACCGTTTTGTAGGGAACTGTAGAGTTCAATCTGTTTAAACGTTGAGAGAAACTGATTGCAGTCCTGTAGACACCGTTTTGTAGGGAACTGTAGAGTTCAATCTGTTTAAATGTTGAGAGAAACTGATTGCAGTCCTGTAGACACCGTTTTGTAGGGAACTGTAGAGTTCAATCTGTTTAAATGTTGAGAGAAACTGATTGCAGTCCTGTAGACACCATTTTGTAGGGAACTGTAGAGTTCAATCTGTTTAAATGTTGAGAGAAACTGATTGCAATCCTGCAGACACCATTTTGTAGGGAACTGCAGAGTTCAATCTGTTTAAATGTTGAGAGAAACTGATTGCAGTCCTGTAAACACCGTTTTGTAGGGAACTGTAGAGTTCAATCTGTTTAAATATTGAGAGAAACTGATTGCAGTCCTGTGGACACCGTTTTGTAGGGAACTGTAGAGTTCAATCTGTTTAAATGTTGAGAGAAACTGATTGCAGTCCTGTAGACACCATTTTGTAGGGAACTGTAGAGTTCAACCTGTTTAAACATTGAGAGAAACTGATTGCAGTCCTGTAGACACCGTTTTGTAGGGAACTGTAGTGTTCAATCTGTTTAAATGTTGAGAGAAACTGGTTGCAGTCCTGTAGACACCATTTTGTAGGGAACTGTAGAGTTCAATCTGTTTAAATGTTGAGAGAAACTGATTGCAATCCTGTAGACACCGTTTTGTAGGGAACTGCAGAGTTCAATCTGTTTAAATGTTGAGAGAAACTGATTGCAGTCCTGTAGACACCGTTTTGTAGGGAACTGTAGAGTTCAATCTGTTTAAATGTTGAGAGAAACTGATTGCAGTCCTGTAGACACCATTTTGTAGGGAACTGTAGACTTCAATCTGCTTAAATATTGAGAGAAACTGATTGCAGTCCTGTGGACACCATTTTGTAGGGAACTGTAGAGTTCAATCTGTTTAAATGTTGAGAGAAACTGATTGCAGTCCTGTAGACACCGTTTTGTAGGGAACTGTAGAGTTCAATCTGTTTAAACGTTGAGAGAAACTGATTGCAGTCCTGTAGACACCATTTTGTAGGGAACTGTAGTGTTCAATCTGTTTAAATGTTGAGAGAAACTGATTGCAGTCCTGTAGACACCATTTTGTAGGGAACTGTAGACTTCAATCTGTTTAAATGTTGAGAGAAACTGATTGCAGTCCTGTAGACACCGTTTTGTAGGGAACTGTAGAGTTCAAACTAAGTCACACCAGGTCAGTCAAGGGGGGGGGGGGATCCTAAGCACCTAGATTTGAAATAAACACAAAATAGACTTAGAAATTCCGCTCTAGCTGAAGTAGATAACGAGTCCCCCAACCATTCCAATAAAAGATACATTTAGCAAAACAGTTTATGTTTTTCTTGCAGAAATGTGATCTGAATTTTCATTTCCTTTATCATGAAAACTACCAGCTTAATAGGGTCTTGTAAACATCTGACATTCCAGGTTAACTTTCTAACTAGCCCTTGCTAACTGACAGAAGCGCCATTCATCTGAACACTGGACAGCTGACAAGTGTCAGTAACACCATGAGTTCTGAGTCATGTAGTGGCTGAAAGCTTAAGTACCCTGGTAGGGACACTAAACCAGTCAGCAAAAGTGCAGGAAAAAGGTTACACTTCATAATCTCGAATTACTGAAATCCCGAATTTCAGTAACCCGAGACCATGAAGCCAAAAACCAGAATGCCGAAAGTGCATAAGAGTGAATTTAAAATCTCGAATCTGCACTTATGCATTTCCGGTACGTTGTGTGTAGTGTTATGGTGCCTGAAATTGCAGGTGAGTGAGTGTCTGTGTGCGTTTTTGTGCATTGTATGTGTGGGTAAGGGTAGAGGGGTGTAAGTGTGAGTGTTGGATTTGTTGGTGTTTGTGTGTGTGTGTGATGTGTATTTGTGTGTGAGTGAGTTACGGATGCCCTGGTGTGAGTTTTTTTTTTATGTTATGTTCATAGGTTCATAGGTTCATACTAGGCTATCTGCCCTAGTGCATTTATAAGCCTAGCCAGAATGTGTTTGGCTTTCGCCACCCATTTTAAATTTATTTTTCTATGCCCTTTTTCGAGGTTAGTATACTGTGCCTCTATCTAACAGTGACACAGAAGTGATACCCGGTGTAAACCTACGATCTCCCATCCACTCATCAAGATTCCTCTTGAAGAGAGTCAATGAGGGACTCTGCCTAACCTGGACTGGGATTTTATTCCAGAGTGAAGGGAGCCTCTGGGTTATGAATCTGTCCCTCCAGCATGTCCTATTTATTTCAGTGCTGAGGTTCAAGTCTCTCGACCGCGTAGCTCGATGGGATTTGGATTTTCTGAGGTGCAGCATGTCCGTTAATTCTGGGTTGGACATGGCTTTATACGTCAGGCACAGATCGCCTCTGAACAGGCGGTATGCCACTGAGTAGAGCTGGAGATTCTTTAACCGGGCAGCATATGGCATCTGTTTGAGCCCTTTGATCCTCTTGGTGAGGTACTTTTGGGGTCTTTCCAGTTGCTGCAGGTGTCTGGTAAGGTACATCCCAAAAGGGGCATTGTACTCAATTATGGGCCTGATGAGGGATGAGTAAAGAGGCACGATGACCTCCCCTGATCTAGATGTGAATCCCTTCATGATTAGGTGGGCTATATAAAATGTTTTTCTAACCACTTTGGCCACGTGGTTGTCAAATGAGAGATTGCTATCAACTTGGGTCCCCAGGTCCCTAATTACTTCTTCTGTACTTAATGGATTTCCACCTATGTGGTAATTTGTGGGCAATTTGTTTTTGCCAAAAGGGATGACTATACACTTTTTGGCATTTAGCTTGAGGCCATGGCACTGGCACCAGTTGTCTGTTTCTATGAGGCCCTTTTGGAGGATGCTTGTGTCGGCTGGAGAGTCGATTATGGCACCCAGTTTGCAGTCATCTGCGAACTTGGTCAGCCACAGTCCTTCCGTGTTGGCCTGTACCTCCAAGAAATATATACCGAACAAGAGAGGTCCCAGGACTGAGCCTTGTGGGACACCACTTGTAACTGGTTTGGAGTCTGACATGGCTCCAGCAATTCTAACCATGTGGGTTCTGTCCTTGAGCCAGTTTGCAATCCATCTAGTGACATAGGGGTTTATATTTAAGCTGGTGAGCTTATCTATAATGCCCGAGTGGGGTATTGTATCGAAGGCTTCTGCAAGGTCCAGGTAGGCTGTGTGGACCACCTTCCCTCGTCAATGGCCTTGGTGACTGTTTCAAAGAAATCAACCAGGTTTAAGAGGCAGGATCTGCCCTTAACAAAGCTGAACTGGGTAGGATCCAGTGTTTGTAGGTCCCCAATATCTTTATTTATGAGGTCCATGATGATCCTTTCCATAGCTTTGCAGACCAAGCTAGTCAGGCTTATGGGGTGATAGTTTCCAGGATCCGTTGAGGCACCACCTTTATGGAGAGGGACCACTGTTGCTGTACGCCACTCTTTGGGCACATATCCTGTAGTAAGGCTGAGATTGAACAGTAGTTTTATGTTTGGGTTTAGCTCTTCTTTGAGTTCATGTAGGACGAGCCCGGGACACCATCTGGTCCCATTGATGCTGTGTTTTTGCTTTGGAGAGGGCGGCTCTTACCTGAGCATCTGAGATGTCAGGGGGGCAGCACTCTGCTGGGATAGATATTTGCCCTTTTGGTGGGGAGGGGGGAGTTTGCGCTGAACCTGTCAGCTAGGATGTTGGCAATGTCTGTGGGTTCGTGTATTTTTTGTCATTTTGGACTAATTCTGAGCATATCTGGGAATTACCACCCAGGTTCCTAACATAACTAAAGAAAGCCTTGTGATTATCCTTAGTGTCCTGTGCAATTTTTCTCTCGAAGCTGGCCTTAGACAATTTTATGTGTGCCCGTAATTTTTTGCTAATACTGATCAGTGATGCCTTCCCTTTTTGGGATTTTGCTTTATCATTTAGTAGCTTCCTCCTTCTATTGTATAGTTTGTTTATGGCTGGGGTCCACCAGACAGGACGTCTGCCTTTGGAGGATTGGGTCTTGGTTTTATTTGGGATTGCATGATCCATGCATTCCTGAAGGTGTTCATAGAATGCGTTTATAAAGGATTCTGCGGTCTGGGCCATATTTTCCACAGGCCCGGGGGCTTTGAAGGATTCCACCTCAGTTTTGAGGAGTGTAAAATTTGCTTTAGAGAAGTATTCACTGTGGTTTTCTGGGCAGGGGGTGGGGTCGGGATGTGAATATCCAGTGAGATTAGTTTATGGTCTGATCTTACCAGTGAGGGATACACTTCTGGTCTGGAGCATAGAGTTCCCATGTTGGTGATGATCAGGTCCAGTATGTTTTCCCCTCTTGTGGGAGTGGTAACAAGTTGTTCCATAGCATTTGAGTTTATAAATTCTAGGAACCTTTGGGCTAGAGTGTTGGAGCTAGAGTAATGCTCCCAGTCTATGTTTGGGTAGTTGAAGTCACCCAATATAATGGTGTTTGGAGAGACCTTCATATTTTCCAGTGTTCTCAGGAAGGCCGAGTGGGGTTCCTGGGTTTGGGAGTGTGGTCTGTAGCAGGCTATAAACTGGAAGGCAGTTTTACCCACTGTTAGTTGCACATGGATAGTCTCTGATGCTTCGTGCTTTGCCACCAACCTGGAGGTGTGGGTATCTTTGATGAATATCGATACTCCCCCTCCTTTTGTGGTTCGGTCCAAGTTTTGGGGCCGAAAAGCATGGTATGAGGTATAACCTGGTAGTGCTGGGGTGCTCTCGGGAGCCCTGAACCAGGTTTCTGTTACTGCACAGATATCGATGTTCTCCATGCTAAGGAGAGTTTCGAGTGCGTGCATCTTCAGGTTTAGACTTCTGGTGTTGAGCAGCATTACTCTTAGTTTCTTATCCCTTGTGATACCTATGGAGGTGGGTTTGTCTTTTGAGCCTTGCCTAAAAAAGGCACTATGGGGGTAGCAAGAGCCTTTGCCAATATCCGAAAGCCCAGGGGTGACAGGTGCAAGCCATCCCTAGTGAAGCATCGTGGCTTGTCGAGCATATCATCCCAAGCTGACAGGCATTGGATCCCCTTTGAATGACACCAGTACTTAAGCCAATTGTTGAAATTGATCATCTTGTCTTCATATTGTGGCATCATTCTTGGTGAGGGTAAGATGCTACTCAAGGTCAAGGTCATACTGGCCTGGGCTACATGCTCAGAGAGCTCCTTTATGTCTCTTTTCATGTAGTCCAGGGAGGTACGTCTCAGGTCATTCACACCAGCATGGACAATGACTGAGTCATATTTGTACTTGCCTTGGAGTGACCTGAGTGCTTGTGTTATGTGGCAGATCCTAGCACCCGACAGGCTGCTCACCGTGACCCTCTCCTTGTTCAGCCTGGTGAGCGGGACGTCAGTGTGCCTGATGATAGAGTCACCTATTACAAGTGTATCAGGTGTGTTGTTTAGTCTTAAGGGCTGTGACTGTTTGGCACACTGGCTTTGTGAGAGATGTGTTGCACGTGTTTTGTTTTGGGGTAGCGGCTGCTTGGGTGTCTGCTTTGGAGGTCTCTGCTGCTTTGGCAGATCTTTATTTAGAGCCTCCGAGTATGTTTTTGTGTGATTATGTGTTTGGTTTGCTGCCGTGGTAGGTCTATGTGAGACTGGAATTGTAGTGAGTATGGTTTCCTTCTCCTCCTGACTGGTTATGCCAGTACTGAGTTGAGAGAGCTTAGCCTCCAGTTTGGCAATATGGTTGCATCTCTCACATGTGTTGAAATTTGTTGGGAGGAGGAGAGGGTTGTCTGTGTACATGAGGCAGTTGTAACATTGCCTCAAGATTCCCAGATTCACCAGCTGGACCGGAGAGGAGATTGACAACTGACCTTTGGACATGCTAGAATAATATTGGGAATTCCTTAATAACTGAAAACCAGGGCCAGTGGGGAGTGAGGGTGTAGTGCTTTTAATTTTTAGTGCTGACTTATATAATTGCTTTAATGAGCAAGTGCCAGGTAACTTAAGTGCAATGTGTTACAGGTAACTTAAATGCTAAAACGACAAACAGTAACTTTCTTTCAAGTGAAACAAGGAAATAAGTACAGTAAGCAATGCAGATATCACTAGTGAGCCACAGAAGTGCTGAGAAGCCGCGTATTAGGTGGAATTAGCGTTCCAGGGGAAATAACAAGCAAACAAACAACAAGCATATAAACAAAGCTATATTCAGCAGGCCTGGATCTAGTCTATGCTACAGCAAACAAGGTGTACCAATTTCCGTAAGATACAGTTCAAATATTCAGGCACTATAAACCTTTAACCAGAAATTCCCAGCTCAGAAGGGCAGAGTCCAGCCTCTTCTCCCACAAGAGTGCAGACCACAAACCTTCTTAATGTAAAATAACTGGCCTGAAGCCCAAGTGCCTAAACCAGAACTAATACACTTTAAGAATAACAGACACTGGGCTCTCAATCAGCAGTTCCCAACTTAGAAGGATGAAAGCTACCTGTCCTGCCACCACAGTGCATGCCACAAACCTTCCTAATGTAAAACAACTGGTCTGAAGCCCAAGTGCTTAATCCAAAAGACTTAGAATGACAGCTAAACTTTAATCAAGTTACTACCAAGCAGTAATAAATACAATTGAATACTTTAGAGAATGCCTGGATTAGTGCTCAAGTTACACAAACAAAGCTAGATCCAGCAGGCCCGAATCCAGTCTATGCCACAGCAAACAAGGCGCACCAACTTCAGTAAGAAGCAGTTCAGATATGCATACACTATAAGCCTTCAATCAGAAATTCTCAGCTCAGAAGGGCAGAGTCCAGCCTCTCCTCCCACAAGAGTGCAGACCACGAACCCTCTTAATGTAAAATAACTGGCCTGAAAGCCTAAGTGCTTAAACCAGAATTAATACACTTTTAGAATAACAGACACTGAGCCCTCAATCAGCAGTTCCCAACCTAGAAGGATGTAAGCTACCTGTTCTGCCACTACAGTGCAGACCACAAACCCTCTCAGTGCAAAACAACTGGTCCGAAGCCCAAGTGTTTAAACCAGAAGGCTTAGAATGAGTTACACCAAGCAGTAATAAATACAATTGAATACTTTTAAGATGATGCAAAAGTAAAAAAGTAGGTAGAAACACAAGTACAGTAAAAGCAGATGAATTTTTTTTTTTTTTTTTTTTTCTGAACAAGTGCTGAGATCAAAGAAACAGATTTGAGTGCTGAAACTAGAAAACTGGCTAGTTATAGGGAAAAAAACTAAGCTAGAAGGCTTCCCTCCAACACAGAAGGGCTTGGGGGCTCAAAAGCCTACAAATAGTCTATACCACTTAACAGGAAAGGCAGGAAACAAGCTTAATTTTTTTTTCTGTTTCCCAGATGCTCTCTTTGTACACAGTAGGAGTGCCTGAAATCAGAATATGATCTCACTGCACTCAGTTGAGTGAGCAAATGAGATGGGCCCAGAAGGAGTATCCAAACACAAATTTACAAGAGGGGCGGGCAGCTGCAAGGCCACTAAGATTAACACCAAAACAAAAACAGGGAGGGTGGGTGGGACTAACTGAAGAGCAGAGTGAAAACTTCCAGTTCAGCTAAATATTCCTTCCACACAGTTAAAATCAATTTAAATACTGTATTTTTTTGAAAAAAAAGCAGATAAAGGTACTTAAATTCTCTTATACGTCCAGTTGAATATAACAAGTTCTTAGCCGGCCAAAGCTGAGGTTTTTAAGCAGAAAATATTTCACACTGTACCACTTAAATAGGCAAGGACAGGAAATCAAAGAATGTGGCTCCCCCACACCTGCAATTACTAAAAAATAATAAAATTCAAGCAGCACTAACTGAAGAGCAGAGTGAAAACTTCCAGTTCAGCTAAATATTCCTTCCACACAGTTAAAATCAATTTAAATACTGTATTTTTTTGAAAAAAAAGCAGATAAAGGTACTTAAATTCTCTTATACGTCCAGTTGAATATAACAAGTTCTTAGCCGGCCAAAGCTGAGGTTTTTAAGCAGAAAATATTTCACACTGTACCACTTAAATAGGCAAGGACAGGAAATCAAAGAATGTGGCTACCCCCACACCTGCAATTACTAACAAATAATAAAATTCAAGCAGCACTAACTGAAGAGCAGAGTGAAAACTTCCAGTTCAGCTAAATATTCCTTCCACACAGTTAAAATCAATTTAAATACTGTATTTTTTTGAAAAAAAAAGCAGATAAAGGTACTTAAATTCTCTTATACATCCAGTTGAATATAACAAGTTCTTAGCCGGCCAAAGCTGAGGTTTTTAAGCAGAAAATATTTCACACTGTACCACTTAAATAGGCAAGGACAGGAAATCAAAGAATGTGGCTACCCCCACACCTGCAATTACTAACAAATAATAAAATTCAAGCAGCACAAACTGAAGAGCAGAGTGAAAACTTCCAGTTCAGCTAAATATTCCTTCCACACAGTTAAAATCAATTTAAATACTGTATTTTTTGGAAAAAAAAAAGCAGATAAAGGTACTTAAATTGTCTTATACGTCCAGTTGAATATAACAAGTTCTTAGCCGGCCAAAGCTGAGGTTTTTAAGCAGAAAATATTTCACACTGTACCACTTAAATAGGCAAGGACAGGAAATCAAAGAATGTGGCTACCCCCACACCTGCAATTACTAACAAATAATAAAATTCAAGCAGCACTAACTGAAGAGCAGAGTGAAAACTTCCAGTTCAGCTAAATATTCCTTCCACACAGTTAAAATCAATTTAAATACTGTATTTTTTGGGAAAAAAAAGCAGATAAAGGTACTTAAATTGTCTTATACGTCCAGTTGAATATAAAAGTTCTTAGCCGGCCAAAGCTGAGGTTTTTAAGCAGAAAATATTTCACACTGTACCACTTAAATAGGCAAGGACAGGAAATCAAAGAATGTGGCTACCCCCACACCTGCAATTACTAACAAATAATAAAATTCAAGCAGCACTAACTGAAGAGCAGAGTGAAAACTTCCAGTTCAGCTAAATATTCCTTCCACACAGTTAAAATCAATTTAAATACTGTATTTTTTTGAAAAAAGCAGATAAAGGTACTTAAATTCTCTTATACGTCCAGTTGAATATAACAAGTTCTTAGCCGGCCAAAGCTGAGGTTTTTAAGCAGAAAATATTTCACACTGTATCACTTAAATAGGCAAGGACAGGAAATCAAAGAATGTGGCTACCCCTACACCTGCAATTACTAACAAATAATAAAAATCAAGCAGCACAAACTGAAGAGCAGAGTGAAAACTTCCAGTTCAGCTAAATATTCCTTCCACACAGTTAAAATCAATTTAAATACTGTATTTTTTTGAAAAAAAAAGAAGATAAAGGTACTTAAATTCTCTTATACATCCAGTTGAATATAACAAGTTCTTAGCCGGCCAAAGCTGAGGTTTTTAAGCAGAAAATATTTCACACTGTACCACTTAAATAGGCAAGGACAGGAAATCAAAGAATGTGGCTACCCCCACACCTGCAATTACTAACAAATAATAAAATTCAAGCAGCACAAACTGAAGAGCAGAGTGAAAACTTCCAGTTCAGCTAAATATTCCTTCCACACAGTTAAAATCAATTTAAATACTGTATTTTTTTGAAAAAAAAAAGGCAGATAAAGGTACTTAAATTCTCTTATACGTCCAGTTGAATATAACAAGTTCTTAGCTGGCCAAAGCTGAGGTTTTTAAGCGCAATCTCGGAGTTGGCATATATAAGTAGGGGGGTGTGGGGTACAGTGGGGCTTGCCCCCCTGCTTATATGTATTGTAGGGTTGTGTGGTTTGTGTGCTGTGGGTGGAATGGTGTGTGTGTTATGTGGTGTCTAGTGTATGTTCGTGATTGTGTGATTTGGGATTGTGGGTTTCGGTATTGTGAATGGTTCGACTTTATTGTCTTGGGTTACTAAAATTCGGGATTTCAGTAATTCAAGATTATGAAGTGAAACCAGGAAATAGTACAGCTAGCAAATGCTAACACAATCCAGACAGCAAACAATTAAATGGATCGGCTATCTGATTATGCTGACAAACACATGAATAGCAGCCTAATTCAAAAATCATCACATGGAAGAAAACACAAGCATGTATAAAAGCTTCAGAGATAACAAGTGACGCACAACTGTAAAAAGAGTATGACACAGATTACATCAGCACAAAGTAAGTAAAAGTCCCAAGTGACAACTTAGCTATCAATTTAAAGCAAAAAAAAACAAAGTTCCAATACTGCACTATGGTCAATGTATTATTCAGTTAAAGTGGAACCTGCTGAGTACTAAAAGTAGTACTGAATCCAGCACCAGTGGGGAGACAACCCGACAGGGAGGCCCCGTTAATGCTAATTAATGGGCCATCCAATGTGCAGCAGATGATGCTTGTCACTGCCACAACAGGCAGACCCGTTCCAGCAGCATCTGTGGATGGAAAGGAAACATGACTTAAATTCAGCGTTATCTATGAGAACTACAAAGGACCAAATCACTTGACAGCAAGCCTTTTGGAATCAGCGTCATGATTATTTTAAAGTCCAAGTGAATAACTAAGTAGACCAAATATTACACTCTTGCCCCTGCCCCCAGGAAAGAGAAGTGAACAAGTGTCATGCAATCTCTTGGTGTATTTCAGTATGGACAGAGAATAAGCCTTGAAAAAAAACTACAAGGCAGCACTGCAAAAAAAAAGAATTGTAATGCATAACATTTCAGAATATATAATCAAACTTCGGAGCGTATATTGAATACAAGTGTAAACCCTCACTCAGCAAAGGCAAGAAATAAAAGAAAAACTTTACTGTCTGGCCACAAAAATATCACGCGATCTAACTGTAGAAGATAGTTCAATCCTTCCAGGAATCACAGCTCAAAACAGAGTGAGAAAGATTACAAAAGTGCTGTAAGCAAGACTACCATGATACTTGTCAGTTCAGGTTGGCAAAGGCCAAGATGTGACAACCACAGTAGTTTTAATCAGGGCAGCATTATATCAAGCAGCAGGTATATGTTTTGAATATTTGGAGAAAGATCTAGCTTGTGGCAAACTCTGAAATGATGTCTTATAGAATTCTTCTTCAGGAGCTGTGAAAATTTTCCCCTGGATCTCTTCATGCCAGGTGTATTCACATGGGTACTGAGGATGT
The DNA here is from genome assembly GCF_019279795.1 of Protopterus annectens. Classification (NCBI taxonomy): domain Eukaryota; kingdom Metazoa; phylum Chordata; order Ceratodontiformes; family Protopteridae; genus Protopterus; species Protopterus annectens. The sequence continues at coordinate 811,859,722 of NC_056751.1, read as the reverse complement.
AATTTAACTTTTTTTTTTTGGAATCTAAGGGTGACATTAATAGACACCCACATGACTCTCACCCTTACTAACAACTCCAAAAGTTCTCATATTTTACAGGACAAATCAAAGACCAGCTGTTGACTATTCTTCTGGCCTTGTGCTGCAAGAAATACTAGATGGGCAAAACATCCCTGTTCCTTGAAATATCTAAGTGCTGGAATAAATCTGGAGAGAAATGAACTATAACTATTGCCATTATACAGATAATCCCCAATACTCAAGACTTCTTCAGCACCTGTTCTTGACCAATATAACTGAGAAACTTTGTAAAGTTTGGAAAGTTAAAGGAAGTTCCAGTATTGTTACTAATGGGTCTTTCGATCTCTGATGGCTAGTAGGTTCTTTAAGGAACTATCCTGGATCTTTTTAATGAAAGTCACTGGGTACATTTCCTTCACACTTTCTGGTAGTCCAGTTAAACAGAGGTTAAGTCAGACTGTATTATCCATATCATGAATTTTAATTCAAGTTTATTTTTCCATGAGAAAAGCTCATTAAACTATTAGTGTGACAGCTTGGTAATATTTATGTTCTTGTAGTTTTATATGCTGTTTCTCTATCTCCTCATTGGTAAACATGGATTGATTCTGGTTGTTTTCACTGATGATTTTTTTAAGATCTTTTTTTCTGTGAGAACCTTCTGTAACATAGTGGAACCTGAATGTATTGATAAACTTCTCTTTGATCTTGTTTTGTCTCCACACAAAACCACAACCAGGCTCAAATAGTCTAACATGAGAGTCAAGACCATTGAAAAGTACATCAGAACACAAACTTAGTATTAAACTGCTAACAGCAAGTAATTTAAGATGCTATACCACTCCAAGTAACATATCCTAAGTAGAAAAACATTACCAGAATGCAATGGTACATGCAAGCCATCGGGTGTGCTACCTTATGTTTCCTTGCAGTAAACATTAACTATCTTACGTTTGACCATTTCTATAACTATGCCATTTCACTTTTCATGTCTTGCCTAACAGTTTACAAGAAGGCATGATGGAATCATGAATGTCAGTTGTTTGACTTTCAGATCTCTCAACTCACTGAGGTCTGCTGCAATGAGAAAAACCTCCTGCCTTTCAAGGTGCAGACATTTTGCAGATAATTTTAATCAGTGGGTTGAAGGGGTGCATGTCCCTGTGTGGTGGGGGTCAGGAACAGCATTTCTACCCCCATATAAAATGTTGCTTTTGAACGGCCTGCCTTGTTATTTGAGATGTTGTTTCACTTTCCTCATTATCAAATATTATTTCACAATTTGAACTTGGAACCAGCTTGTCTATTAACCTTACCCACCGTGTTGGGTCTTTGACAAAATAATAAATACATATTGAACAGTTACGAAAACATTGTACTCAAATCACTGAACATTTCCAAAGTCTAGTGTGGGTATACTGGTGGGCTATTATACGGTGAAACATGACTGTGGCTAGTATTATTACTGAACTGGCCTAGTATTATTGGCATAAGAGTTTGAATATATGTGTTACATTCTTTAGTATTATGCAGCACATATATATGCTACATTCTTCAGCACTATGCAACACATATATGTTCATCCTTCAGTACTGTAATATATTTGTACCACATCCTTTGGTACTACACATTTGTGTCTGCACATCAACCATATCTCTCTCTCTCTCTCTCTCTCTCTCTCTCTCTCTCTCTCTCTCTTTCTCCCACTCTCTCGCTCTCTCTCTCTCTCTCAAGCACCAATCATCTTTAGTGCTGGTTACAACATGGAATCTTGAAAATGCAGATTGGAATGAGGAACAACCAGAACTAGATCAAGCACTAGGTGACCTCGGCAGCTACCTAGGGCCCAGTGCTGACAGGGGGACTTGGTCCCAGCCACAGCATTAAATGGAAAAAAAAAAAAGTTTTCTTGCATTTCCGAGCAACCACATACTGTCACTTTAAGAATTAAAAAAACTGTTCAGCTTTGCCCACATCCATGTCCTATTGCTTCCTGCTTTCAGCAATGAAACAGGAGCAACCGGGGTGTGCGATTTCAAAGCAGAACAAAAAGCAAAAGTAACAGCTGGTGTTTGGAGTTATATATGCTAATGGTATAGCACAGCATGTGTTTAGAGCTATATTATACAGCTTTGGTTCACCAGAGAGTCTGTGCAGTATTTGGCATCAGATACGGTGTGTGTGTGTGGGGGGGGGGGGGTCAGAGTCAAACCATGTACCTTAGGCAGAGATGGTATGAGCCTTAATCCAAATGCCAGACCCAGTTTCATTTGGTACACTAAGTACATGTTAATGCAAACAGTAGTCTAGTTAGGGTTGGATGAGAGAGGCAACTGCCCTGGTACAAAGTTTGGGGGGGGGGCTCAGTCAGCTGATCCCAATCTCTAATACAATACCAGCTTTTGAAAGACAATATTGCATTTGCAGTCAAACCTGAATGCTGTAGTGTTCCATGTGTGGTTTAAACTGTTAAAACTGCTTACTACATTGTAGCAAACAGTTTGCTACAGTTTAAAAGTAAAAAAATGTCTTTTTTTAAAGTAAAACTTGAGCACTGTAGTGCTTCATGCAGACAGGGTATAAACTGTAGCAACTGCTTGCTACATTTATAGTAAGCAGTTTACTACAGTTTAAAAGAAGAAACACTCAGCAAAACTTTATATTTTTCAGCAATTTGTATTCCAGAACCTAGTTTGCCAAAGGGGTTTTTCTACAGTTTAAAAGAAGAAATTATTATTTTTTTAATAAAACGTGTTCAGGGTGGTCAAGGGTAGGACACAGAAATGGGTCCTGAATGGCTGGCAGGAGGGGGGGCATGTTGTGCATCTGGCTAGTGTGGCAGTAGAAGAAACATCCATTTTTTTTTTTTGCTCTTCACTTGAAGAGCTGAGGGGATTGGGCAGGGGCACTGATTCAGTCAGCTACATTTATTTTTCTTTTAGCCTTTTTAAATGATTTAGAGTAGTCTGCTAATTTAATAGGGAAGACATAGGGAGGTCAAAGTGAGATGTAGGTGTTTTGCAAGCATGTAACCCCCCCCCAAAAAAAAGTGTAAAACATTATGCTATATGCAGTAATAGTTCTGGTTTGTGGATGATTTGTGAGTTGATGAACAATAACTACTGCAACAGCATTTATATTGTCTGTAATTGTTTTGCTTTTTTTCATTGCACTAAAGAATGAATTAATTCATTTGTAGACCTGTTATGTAGTCTAAACATGTTGCATTTTAGTAATATATTTTTGCAGTACCTTCTTTAGGGCCTCCAGCAAATGCAATGGGTTTTACATTTGTCAGGTTGTAATAGTCTGTTTAATTTAGAGTGATGATCTGAAATGCCTGAACTTCAACATCCATTATGAAGTCATTGTTGCATGTTACTGTGATACAGTCTTCTCTACAAGATTGGATTGTAAAGGAGTTCTGCAGTTAGTCAAAACTGTTACTGTGGCAGTTAGAACAGATGATTAAAGCTACGCCTTGTTAATGAACTGCTTCCATTGGCAAGGGTGCAATGTTTAAATATTCCCACCTAGCAAGGGTGCAAGGTTTAAATGTTCCCACCTGGCAAGGGTGCAAGGTTTAAATGTTCCTACCTTCACTTACCTCACATGTGACATTGAGCATGTCATTTAACCTGGCAATGCTTTAGAGCAATTGGAAATTTGTGCTAGTCTCCTTAATGATCTCCAAGACTGCATGCCTACTAACTATAAACCTATTGTCATTGTTTGCCAGACATTTCCTATTGCATAGCTGATCTAGTTAAGCAGTTATTATGGCAATATCATCAGTACACTACTTTTAATGCAACACAGGCAATTTGTTGTTCACAGGTAGCAGGAATTGCATTTGTCGATAAAAGACTTAGATGCAAAGTTGTTTGACAGTAGCAACCTCTGCATTAGCAATAGTTCTCTTTAATGTGGAATTATTCAGATGACTTTTACTTCCATAGAGATTGTATATATTGATTTAGCATATGTTATTAGGTGATTGATATTTCTTATGTTCTTATAAATATTCTTCTGTTTAAAGTGTGCTACCCATGGCTAGATCTTATGGTAAGATGCTAGGGATGTTTATACAATTTCATGTAGTTTATCCAAAACTACCAACAAAATACATGTAACACTAATGGGTATACACAGTCAACAAAATGGGTATAACTGCTGGTGGGGGTGGGGAGTTCTGTGGATGAAATTACCTTATGGTCTTACCATCTTCTCATTTGTAAACTGTCAGTAATCTGGCTTTGAAGGATGTGTGTGTGTGTGTGTGTGTGTGTGTGTGTGTGTGTGTGTGTGTGTGTGTGTGTGTGTGTGTGTGTGTGTGTGTGTGAATTAAATAGTTTGGATACTGTGTGTTTGTGTAAAATAAATTTGAAATATGTGTCTATGGTCATTATTATTGTTAATTTTTAAACAGTACTTACAGTAATTAAGGAGAGACAACCAAGTAATGGGACACTGAAATGGTTTTGAAGGGTGGGGCTGGTCATGTACCCTACCTAGGGCCCCATTTGACCATGATTTGGCTCTTGGAGCAACACCAACCTCACGAATGGATGAACTGCACTGGTGATTTCCCCACATACATTTTGCATATTATACCAACACCACTTGTTATCTGCAGCCTCAGTTAACAAGTAGCTACAAGTAGCTTCTAGGAGTTATTTCAGCTAAAAACATTTTATAGAATCCACTGTGGTCTTTTGACACAATATCATCCTTAAGGTACTTTTGTTTAATTCAAGTAGAAGCATGCTCACGTTTCAAACTATCATAGGATGTTTTGTTCCAAACGTCTTTAACCACAGGGTTTCACAGATAATCCAAAAAAGGCAAACCAGCAAAGTGTTCAGCTGTATAGTCAGATAAAGCTTTCTACCATAACCTGTTATACCAGGTGTATATATTATTATGTCAGGAGGATTAATAAGTAACAAAAAGAGAGACAGAGGATGTGCTGTATCTTCACTGATGTCTGTTTCAAACAATTTAACTTCTATGTATCATATTACTGCTAATGACTGACATCTGCTCATTATTCTTAAAGTTATATACCCCAATATATGAAATCAACCATTTTAAAGATAAAAATATATATTTATGAGGCAACCTTCATTACATTACATTGATTGCATAAAATTAACCTTATCACTATATACACTAGGCATGTCATGAACTATTTGCATCAAAATATAAACTTCTATATATGTTGAGGAAGACATTTTTAATAACTCAGCTTTTCATTCTTTAGAAAATCTCTTTAACTCTGGAACTGTCTCTATATCTGCTTGGTTTCTTCAATTGCAGCTAGAGAATCTAACAAATCTGTGTACACCGAAGAGCTGGTCTTACGTTTGGAAAGATTCTTGCTGTACTATTGCCTTATTTGGACAAGGAACTTTGGAAGTCCCCCCCCCCCACCCCTTTCAGTACTTCAATACCAGAACTTTCACAGCCTCTATTTTCTATTGAAATGACTGGTTGTTACACTTCATCTTCTTGAAAATTTGACTTTGACTTTGGCATATTTGTTATGTATAAATATCTGTGATTTGTAAATCTGATGGTCTTCTACAGCTGCTATCATAGGAGTATTTCTGTCTCCACTGCTGTTTCCAGTATTTTTACTCTGTGTTTTGTTTGCAAGCAGTTAAAATGTAGTTAAATTAAGCAGTCAAGCTTTTTAACCTTTTGTTCATCAATATTTCAGCTGGTGGGGACTGAGTCCATGCGGCCAATTATTCCTATGTTCTAAAACTGCCAAAAACAGTCATGGCTTTTACTATAATCCTTTTGCATGAGATCCTTCACTGTTTTAAAACCTATGTCTGCTTATCCTTTGGACTGAGGATAGTGTGGACTGGAAATAATATGTCTGAATTGTCACTCATCTTCTGAATTCTTGACTTTTGTATTGCAGGCTATTGACAAATATGGGAAAACAGGTATTTCTTGTCTCAAGAATATAGACTTTAATGCGCTATACTTGCTTGAACTTGCAGCACCTGTTAATTTTGATTATTTCAAGGAACCTAAATACAAATTCATGCACGTGATACACATGGCTTCTTTCCAATGGAACAAATCCGTACCCTGTGAGTTCCATGGACAAACTGGAACAGGGTGAGCTAACATGTCTTCCATTAAATTGTTATTATCGCATGCATGCAGATGGTACAACTCTGTACTACCTGTTCTACACGAGGTAACATTCCACACAGAAACAGTATATTTCTTGTACTTTCGTTGCATGTTACTATTCTCAAATGTTATTCATGTTTCCTATCAAGCATTTGTTTTTCTCAGTTTATTGGGAACTCTTTATTTTATCATCATTTAACATCAAGCCATGGACACAACTTGTTTCTTCTTTGAAGGAGAAATAAAGCTGATTTTTTTTAACTTACTGATGAATTTTGCCCATGCCAGCATTTCATTGCAACACATTTTAGTAAATGCATTGTTAAATCAGTAATAGGACATCTCTGATTTTTTTTTTTTTTTTTACTTTTTCTTTAGTCATCAGTATCTGTGATATTACCTAAAGGATCTCTAATTCATCCTGCAAATCTTCATGCTTCTCTGGAAAACATTCTCTGCTCAGTGCATTGAATTTCTGTAGTTTCTTGCCTGGTTTTTATTTCACTTTCTGATCACACTTCCATAGATTAAGTAACATCTTCTGCAATCTTGGAAATTACTTATACAAAGACTTTCTGAATATGCTTTGCAAGGTTTTCTGGTCTGCATCCACGTCAACTTTGTTACCATGCAAATAATTAATGGATTTTCTCCTATCTATACATAGTTTTTCTATCTATCTGTAAATGATCTTGCTGCATAGGCAGTTGGTCTACTCTGTTGTAGAATCACAGCTCTTAAACCATTTGGAATGGCATATACATGCAATACCAATAGCTTAATCTACTCATAGTATTTTAATGTTGGGGCATCTGTTAAGTAGTTTCTACAACATTTTAAAATGTTTTCCCTGTTCATAGATCCAGCCCAAAGCTATACTTTGCTTGAACAGCTTTCTCAGAAGTATTACTATCTCAGCGATATTAAGTACACAATTTGCAAGATATTGCATATTTCCTATTATACACTGACTGGCCATTAATATTCAAAAACGAGCACGCTGATTAATCAGCCCAACCAGCATGCCCATTGTTAATCGAGAATATACCAACGCCCGGACTTTTTAACATTAGTATATCTCAGAAGTGTTTACTTTTCTTTCTTTTTTTTTATTTATTGAAAACAAAAAAAAAAAAAAGAAACTGGAAGACTTTTAATGAACGAGGGAGACAATGCGGACAAAAATAAAGTATAATCAGGTACATTCTGCAAAACTATAGAAACTTAACTGATTATCCTTTTATTTTGTCTGTCCCGGCTCTCCCTCATTCATTAAAAGTCTCCTGGTTTCTTTTTTGTTTTGTTTTTAATAAAAAAAAAAAAGCAGCGGAGATCTTCCTTTCTCCGTTACTTCCTTTGCACAGCACTGATGTACTTCGTAAACATGGGAACACAAGTCAGTACATCAGAAAAAGCCCCAGGATGCCACAAAGAATGTGGAAGGATTGCATGGAGGCATTACACAAAAACATTATTTAAGAAAAGTAAGTATTTTTTTCTTAAATAATGTCATTGTATAATAGCAATAACCGACTCCGTGGTTGTGGTATATTGAATATTTACCCATGGTTGGCTTTATTTTATCACTCGGGCTTCGCCCCCCATGATTAAACCACACCAACCATGGGTAGATCTTCAATATACCACACCACGTAATCGGTTATTACTTAAGTAAATTCTGTAATGCCTACTTGACATTTAAACACATTTTCTAACTTCTTCTCCATTAGGTTTCAGTCCTTTAAAATTCAAACATGGCCAACGTATTTCAGACTGGTCACTCTCAGTTTATATTTGTTCTTATTTAACTTGACATTATGAAGTCTTCATTTATTCTGCTGTATTAATATCAGGTTATATACTGCCCATGTGTCTGACCCAACACTAATAAATCATCACTTATGTTCAATAGAACATCTGTGTTTTCAATTACCTGTGTAACAATCTTCTTTTATTTACCTCTTGTACTGATGAGGTATCAATCGGAACTCAAAGAGGCAATACCTTCCTAACAGTTTATTAAATGTTTACAATGTATGTCTTGCTTCATTTTGCTTTATTTGCTGAAAAACATGGTTAGTATCTAAAACATGTCATTTGGCATAGTTTTTCAACTGTAAGCAATGCATAGTTATCTGTTTTAGTCACACTAACTAGATATTGCAGATCAGTACAAATATGAGTATTATCTTTCTTCACAATAGTGACCAAACCATAAACCCATTCTAGTGCCTCTAACTGCTTCTTAATTTATTCATACTTACAGAACCAATTGCAATGTTTGCTAATTTACATCTACTTCTTTAGTTGTGTTGGCTGCTTTGTCTCATTCAAGCCTACAGTGCTTGAAAGGCAGACCACACATGCAGTGTTTTGATTTTAATGCAGCTTGATCTAGGTATTGAATTTGCATCATTAACTGTTGCCATACAGCTGTTTAAATGTGAAAAATGATTTTAACTAAACACATAAGGGAAAAAAGTAGTTTACATGGGCAGCCAAAAAGATTGTTGTCATATTTAATTTTTCTTTCATTCTAAGCTCAGGCAATTGCTGTCAACTTTCCCATCAGTGAGAACTGTGGCACCTTATTAACTAACGGATGGCTGGTGTTAACAATTTACAAGCTTTCTATTCACTTCATTTCCTGTTATATGTTATTTTTGAGAGCTGCATGTGCCTTTATGGTAGCATTTATCATGGGAATAGCATCAGGATTTGTCCGTATGTGATATTCTCCCAGTAAACCTTCCAAGCTTACCAGTAAATCAGCATAGTCATGCAGGATATCATTGCTGTGGTTATGCACAGTGCAGTGGTAATTACCTCTAGTGGTCCATGCATAACTTTAGCACAGGCACTCCCTCCATACACTCTCACACACACATTCAGACATTCATGCACACAGACACATATACAAGCACACATACTTACAGACCCTATAGTGATTCTTCCAGTTGTGGAAAATCACTGCAATAGGCAAGTCTTTGAATCAAAAAGGGTCATTGCAAGGAACCGGCAACTTGTGGTAGGGCTTACTGTTCACAATAGCATTATCTGAATTCCAGTGTCTGTTATTATTTCTAATTTCTAACCCACTGCTTGACTCATATTTTATCTTCGATGCATCCCTTTTCTCAACTAATCATTTTAAATGTATAGTAGTAGCAATTTCCCTTGCTCTTCATATATCCACAGATTTTGATAAGATCATGTCCATTTCTCCTAAAAGTCTGCTTATTTTTCTATCATTTCTTAAACCACAACCTATTCTTTCTGTCTTTAACGAATTGTGCAATGCATCACATTTATAGTATTTGGCTCCATTCTTTAGCTTAGCAACATAAACATCTATAGTCTCTGTAGTACCCAGTGCTCTTGCAAGAACCAAATATCCAATGAATGGCAAGTTGTTTCTGGACTCTAGGTAGTTCCAGAATGTCCATGTAAATACTGCTGTATTGCATTTCTTCTCTTCAAGAAAAGAAAAAGAGTTAAATATCCTTCCTTACTCAGGAAGCCAGGATAGCCCTCACTCATGCCTATCTTCTTCCCTGCTTCACATATTGCTCTCAAATTCTTACTAACCTCAACTCCTCTCTCATTGCTAGACTTCAGACTACATATCACAAAGTAGCTAGATGTGCAACCCAACAACCCTACAGATCTCACCACAGTTTCTCACTAAGATACTTAAACTGGCTCAAACTGCCCCAACTCCTCCTTCTATCTCAGCTCCAAACCATACATTCAATCCTATATCAGCCATCTGTCTGCCCAGCCTTACACTCTATCATCTCCCACTATGCTCCTTCAAGAAACCTCCGTAGCTCTTCCCAAGACCTTCTAAAAATCTACAAGCCCAAATCTAAAGCAGGACAAAACATATATAGCTACCACCCCTCTAATGAATGGAACAAACTTCCCCTCGGGATTCAAACACAGGCACACCCCAAACAGTTTAAGCTAACACTAAAGGAATATTTCAATAAGAAATGGATCTGCCAGTGCTCAAACCCTCCTTGAAAACTTTCCATTCTCAGCGTTTCCCAATCGATGTACTTCTCTCCGTAATACTCATATAACTTCTGGTCAGATTTGATAAAAAAAAATAAATAAATTCACACATCTGATTTTTGCACTTTATATTCCTTTCTGCTTACCTAATATATGTACAACCTATTGTTATTCTGGATAAGATTTTGCTGTATTCTACTTGTATAAAATCTGTATTAAGTACTTAGTTTATATTTGTATGTACCGGAGCTTTTCTCCCCGGGCCTCTGCTGAAAAAGGGCTTCTGCTCAGTCAGACATTCCCAGTCAACAAATGTAAAATAAATAAATAAAATAAAATAAAAATAAAATCCACAAAGATTTTTTCTTTGCAGCACACGGGAATGTAATACATTTCACCTTTTCAGGCTTCACAGCTAATCAATTCACAGTAAGGAATAAAGTGAATTTCTGGATCATAACTTTTTTGTTGCTGTTGTTGTCCAGTTTATTCTGTAGTTCCAAACACAGAAACATTTTGAAAACAAATTATTTCTTTACTTCTGGAGACATATGTCTTCAGTTCTATAATGTATTTCTCAGTTCTACTAAATATTTCTCCACTGCAACATTACTTTTTATATCAGGAGGATAACTAAATAATACACAGATATTGTGGGTGTGACCAATTCACTTGAATATGTATTCAAACAGAAAGTGTACCACATGATGTGTGAATCACTGTCACTTGTTCATTATCATTAAAGCTATATACAACCCATAGCTGACAAGTGATCACTAAATGTCAGATACCTTTCCACCGATGCTAAGCATGCTACATGACTTTTACAATCAATGAAAGGTATAACGCAGTAGCTAGGAGAACTCCAACATTTCTTGAAATATAACAAAGTACATGTGACTCCTACAACAGGTCTTGTGGAAAAAAAAGAGCAAAGGAGCATGGGTACACCAAAGATGACATCCGTTTATGATGGTAAGCAGTGTCATGTCACAGGGCATTTCTATGGCAACTGTTACTTACTGCGTGTCGCATTCATAATGCTACAACAATGGTACTGGGGAAGTTTAGGCAAGCATAGTAGTTAACTGACTTGTGCCCCTACAAAACCGCAATACTATGCAAATAAGCATGCAAAAGCAACTGTTACACAATGTGTAACTGTGAAATTCAGTGAGGGGGCACCATCAACTTCACTTCAGTTGTGGCAGTGGATAATACTGGGTTTGTTCTTCCTTCAAGAGATGAAATGGTCAGCAAATGCTTCTCTTCATATAGCATAATGTGCAAAGCAGTTTTTTTTTAATTCTAGTCATGACTGGATAGCAGTTTTACTTACTTTTTATTGTAAATAGTAGAGATCTTTAAGCTAAATAAGCACTGGTTAACATTATGTTTTATACCCCTTCAGTATTAAGTTATGTTCACAACATGGCGTAAAACATTTTAATATTAGCAGCAGACTGTGGTTCCTTCTGCTGCTTTAGTACAAAATCTAACATTAAGACAAGGTAACAGGTTATATAACTTTTTGCAGCACCATGTGACAAGGTAGCAGATTATGTAACTTTTTCCTAACACCATGTGACCAAACCAAGCTTCCCTTTCTGTAAACAATGACTTCAAGTCATCTATTTGGAGTAAAATTAACATATACATATTTATTAAAACAATATAAATGACCAGCAATTTTATTTTAAAGGAAGAAAATAAAAACATTTAAACAATTAAACTGTAATCAAAAACTAAATTGTATTTATAACACCAATATGCATTGTAGAAAGCAAATAAAATAACATTACTATCTGGTAAACAAAGGAGAAAAAAATCATACACCCAAAACAAGCCTATGTCAATGCAAATATAACTATGAGGTACATTATTTTGATGAGCATCTGAAGGGTGTTTTCTTTCCTGCATTCTTGCCTTGAGAATGTTTAAAAATCAGGAAAATGTTGTCTGCTATATATGAAAAGTGATAACTTTGGAGCCATTAGTAATGAAGGCAAGAAGAAATTAATCATTGTTAGTTTTGATGTTTTCATCAGAACTGCCCCTCGTTTCTGGTTCTACTTGGGTGCCACTTTTGGCATATGTGCATTGAATCTAATTATTTTAGAATACTTTTCCAAGTATAAATGTTTTTTTTCAGATTATAGTTTTTCACAGAGGGTTTCCACTTTCTTTGTAGATATTATGAGAATGGAGCACTATATGAAGATTTTTTTTTTCCAAACAAGTCTTTTCAGCAAAACCAATTGCTTTTCTCCGTATTCATAGTGCTTCCTATCAGAAGAGGTTCATTGAGTTAAAGAGGCTGGTGAATCTCCAGAAAGTCAGATCAATTGTGTTTTACATACTGACTATATCTGTTAAGTTAAAACAAAATGTTTATTTCATTGCTACATCTGTAATGTAGGTTTAGATTCCTGCTGCAAGTGTAAACCAGTTTGAACTCAAAAATGCTTATAGCTGGTTCCTGCATTTTTATGGAACAGTAATTATTTACCTGGATATATCAAGGGAGAGTCATGAGTTCTTATAGGTTCATAGGTAGGTACTAGGCTATTGGCTCTAGGGCCAATATAAGCCTAGCCAAAAAGGTACCCTGGTTTTCGTCACCCAAGAAAATTATTTTTCTGTACCACTGTCAAGCAGAGCCACAGAGGTGATCCCCAGGGTGAATTTCCTATTTACCATCCAATCATCAAGATTTTTCTTGAAGAGTGCTAATGAGGAGCTTTGTTTGATATAGATGGGTAGTTTGTTCCAGAGTATGGAAAGTCTCTGGGACAGGAATCTATCCCTCTGGCATGTTCTATTTATTGTGGTGACAAGGTTTAGGTCCCTGGAGCATGTAGCTCAGAGGGATTGGGATTTCTTTAAGTGGAGCATGTCCAGCAGCTCTGGGTTTGACATAGCTTTGTATGTTAGGCATAGATTGCCTCTGAGTAGGTGATATGTGATGGAGTAAAGCTGGAGATTTTTGAGACGGTCTGCATAGGGCATCTGTTTGAGGCTGGTAATCCTCTTTGTGAGGTATTTCTGCGGTCTTTCCACTTGTTGTAGATGTCTTGTGAGGTACATACCAAAAGAGGCATTGTACTCTATAATGGGGTCTAATGAGTGATGAGTAGAGAGGAACAATTACCTCTTTTTTGATGGATGAGAAATCTTTTGTGATGAGGTGTGTCACGTAGAAGGATTTCCTGACTACTGTGGCAATGTGCTTATCAAAGGGGAGACTGCTGTCCACCTGTGTCCCAAGATCTCTTATCACACTTTCAGTGTTAAGTTTACTACCGCCTATGTGGTAGTTCATGGGTACGAGTTTTACCAAAGGGGATGACAATGCACTTTTTGGTATTGAGCTTGAAGCCATGGCTTTGACACCAGGCATCTGTCTCAGTGAGGCCCTTTTAGGTTCATAGGTTCATAGGTAGGTACTAGGCTATCTGCCCGAGGGCATTTATAAGCATAGCTAGAGTGTGTCAGCTTTCACTGCCACATTGATTAATTAACTGATCCTCTGTCAAGTAGAACCAATGAAGTGATCCCAGGGATGTATTTTCTGTTACCTATCTACTCATCAATGTTTCTCTTGAAGAGTGTTAGTGAGGGGCTCTGCCTAATGTAGTTTGGAATTTTGTTCCAAAGCATGGGGAGTCTCTGTAACAGGAATCTATCCCTTCTATTTATTGTTGTGGTGAGGTTTAGCTCACTAGAGCGCATGGCTTGCAGTGACTTGGATTTCTTTAGGTGGAGCATGTCCATCAATTCTGAGTTGGACACAGCTTTGTAAGTCAGGCAGAGATCACCTCTGAGTAAGCAATATGCCACTGAGTACAGGTGGAGTTTTTTCAGTCGGGCTGCATATGACATATGTTTGAGGCCAGTAATCCTCTTGGTGAGGTACTTTTGTGGTCTTTCCAGCTGTTGGAAGTGTCTTGTGAGGTACATCCCAAATGGGGCATTGTACTCTATGATGGGTCTGATGAGTGACGAGTAGAGGGGCACTATAACCTCTTTATTTCTAGATGCAAACCCTTTAGTAATTAGATGGGCCACATAGAAGGATTTCCTAACTACTTTGGCAATATGATTGTCAAAGGAGAGATTACTACCTACCTGGGTCCCCAGATCTCTTATTACCTCTTCTGTACTAAGGGGGCTGCCACCTATGTGGTAATTCGTGGGTGTTTTGTTTTTCCCAAATGGGATGACTAAGCATTTTTTGGTATTTAGCTTGAGGCCATGACTTTGACACCAGGTGTCCATCTCAGTAAGGCACTTTTGGAGGATGTCCGTGTCAGCCGGAGAGTCAATTATTGTTCCCAGTTTGAAGTCATCAGCGAACTTGGTTAGCCATAGTCCTCCTGTGTTTGCCTGTACTTCTGAGAAGTATATGCCGAACAGTAGGGGTCCCAGGACCGAGCATTGCGGGACACCACTTGTGACTGGTTTAGAGTCAGACCTGGAGCCCACTATTCTTACCGTGTGAGTTCTGTCTGTAAGCCAGTTGGCAACCCATCTCGTGACACAGGGGTTTATGTTCAGGCTGGTGAGTTTTTCTGTAATACCTGAGTGGGGAATGGTGTCGAAAGCCTTGGCGAGGTCAAGGTAGGCTGTGTGAACCACCTTTCCCTTGTCTATGGCCTTGGAGACTGTCTCGAAGAAGTCAACCAGGTTTAGTAGGCATGATCTGCCCTTAGCAAAGCCGAACTGGGTCGAGTCAAGTGTTTGGAGGTTCTCAATGTCTTTGTTAATGAGTTCTATGATGATGTGCTCCATAGCCTTGCAGACCAGGCTAGACAGGCTTATGGGGCAATAGTTACCAGGGTCAGTTGTGACCCCTCCATTGTGGAGAGGAATAACTGTTGCTGTGTGCCATTCTATGGGCATGTAGCCTGTGGAGAGGCTGAGGTTGAACAGCGTGTTTAGGTGGGGGGGGTTAGTTCGTTCTGTAGTTGTGCAAGATGCAGCCTGGGACACCATCTGGCCCCATTGACGCTGTGTTTTTGGCTTTTGATAGGGCTGTTTTCACCTGTGCGTCTGTGATTTCCAGGACACTACACTTTTCTGGTATTGTTATGGGCCCTTTTGGGGGTGAGAGGGGGGGTGAAGTTTGCACTGAATCTATTTGCCAGGATGTTGGCAATATCAGTAGGTTCAGTATATTTTGTGCTATTTTGCACTAGTTCAGAGCATATCTGCGAGTTGCCACTTAGATTCTTGACATAGCTAAAGAAGGCTTTGTGGTTATCTTTTGAATCCTTGGCTATTTTTCTTTCAAAGTTAACCTTGGATGATTTTATGAGGGACCTTAGTTTCTTACTGATACTGATCAGGGATGTCTTTCCTTCTTGGGATTTGCTTTTTTTCTGAACTAGTTTCCTCCTTCTATTGTATAGCCTGTTTATGGCAGGGGTCCACCAGACTGGTTTCCTTCTTTTAGGGGACTGAGTCTTGGTTTTGCTAGGATGGCATGATCCATGCATCCTTGTAGGTGCTCATAGAGTGTGCATTTGTAAAGGTTTCTGCATCTTGGACACTGTCATCCTTTAGAGTGGGGACTGTGAAATGTACCAACTCTGTCTTAAGTAAGGTGAAGTTTGCTTTAGAAAAGTTTTTTACTGTGGTTTACTTAGTTGGGGGTGGTGGTGGGGTGTGGACATCCAGAGTGATTAGTTTATGGTCTGATCTAACCAGTAACGGGTTGACCTCCAGTGTGGAACACCTGTCGCCCATGTTGGTGATGATCAGGTCCAATATGTTTTCACCTCTGGTAGGGAAGTTTAACAACTGATCCAGGGCATTTGAGTTGATGAATTCCAGGAAGCACTGGGCCTGGGAGTTTGTACTCGAGTAGTTTTCCCAGTGAATGGTAGGGTAATTGAAATTGCCTAATATCAGGGTGTTCAGTAGGACATTCATGTTTTCCAGTGTCTCCAGAAAGGTGGAGTGGTGGTCCTGGGTCATAGAGGGTGATCTGTAGCAGGCCACAATTTGCATTGCAGATTTGCCCAATGTTAGTTGCACATGGATGATCTCAGAGGTATCATGCCACGCCACTAACCTGGAGGTGTAGGTATCCTTGATAAATATGGATACACTCCCTCCTTTTGTGTTTCGGTCCATGTTCTGTGGCCGAAACTTGTGGTATGAGTTGTAGCCTGGTAGTGCTGAGGTACTCTCTGGAGCCTTGAACCAGGTTTCAGTTACTGCACAGATGTCGGCATTCTCCATACTGAGCAGTGCTTCGAGTGCCTGCATTTTGAGATTTAAACTCCTGGCATTGAGTAGCATAACCCTCAGTTTTTTGTTAATTGTGCTGTTTATGGATGTGGGTTTGACTTTTGAGCCTTGCCTAAAAAAGGCACTATGGGGGCAGCAAGAGCCTTGGCCAGTATTCAAAAGCCTAGGGCTTTGTGCCCACTTTTGTAGGATGTCCACATCGTTAGGCGGTTCGATTATGGTTCCTAGTTTGCAGTCATCTGTGAACTTCATTAACCAAAGACTGTCTGTGTTAGCCTGTTCTTCAGAGAAGTAGATACCAAACAGGAGAGGACCCAGGACTGAACCCTGTGGTACTCCACTTGTCACTGGTCTGAAGTCGGATTTGGAGTCTGCTACTTTCACAGTGTGGGTTCTGTCAGTGAGCCAGTTGGCAACCCATCTTGTGTCACAGGGATTTATACCTAGTTTAGTGAGCTTATCTATAATTCCAGAGTGGGGGATGGTGTCGAAAGCCTTGGCAAGATCTAGATAGGCTGTGTGAACCACTTTACCCTCATCTACAGCTTTGGTGACTGCTTCAAAGAAGTCTAGGTTTAGAAGACATGATCTGCCTTTTACAAACCCGAACTGGGTGGGATCCAGAGTTTGGAGATTACCAATGTCTTTGTTTATAAGTTCCATAATGATACGTTCCATGGCCTTGCAGACCAGGCTCATCGGGCTAATGGGGAGGTAGTTCCCAGGTCCATGGTGGCTCCCCCTTTGTGGAGTGGGATAATTGTCGCTGTGTGCCATTCAGTCGGCACAAAGCCTGAGGTGAGGCTATGACTGAACATGGTACTTAGGTGGGGTGCCAGTTCGCTTTGGTAATTCATGTAGCACGCAGCCTGGGATGTTGTCAGGTCCCATGGATGCTGTTCTCTTGGCTTTGGAGAGTGTGGTTTTTACCTGTGCAGCCGTGATTACAGGAATTTTGCATTCTTCCAGTATAGAGATGGGCGTTTTAGGGGGTGAGAGGGAGGTAAAGTTAGCACTGAACCTATCTGCCAGGATGTCGGCAATATCAGTTGGTTCTGTATATTTAGTGCCATTGTGCTGTATCTCAGAGCAGATCTGAGTGTTGCCATTGAGATTCTTGACATAGCTATAGAATGCTCTGTGGCTGTCTTTAGAATCAGTGGCAATTTTGTTTTCGTAACTAGCTTTGGAGGATTTTATGAGGGATCTCAGCTTCTTACTGAGGCTGACCATGGAGTTCCTCCAATCATGGGATTTTACTCTTTTTTGCAACAGTTTCTTTCTTCTGCTGTAGAGTTTGTTTATGACAGAGGGCCACTAGATTGGCTTCATTTTTTGTAGGATAGCATCTTAGTTCTGTTAGGGATAGCACGATCCATGCACTTGTGTAAGTGGTTATAAAGTGCAATTGTGTAGGATTCAGCAGTCATACCTCTATTGTCCATCTGCATGGTGTCATAAATTTTGCCACTTCTGTCTTAAGAAGCGTGAAGTTGGCTTTGGAGAAATGTTTTATGGTAGTTTCCCTAATTGGGGGTGAGGACGGGATGTTGATGTCTAGGGTGATTAGCTTGTGTTCGGATCTGACCAATGAGGAACTGACCTTTGGTGTGGAACACCGGTCACCCATGTTGGTAATGACCAGGTCTAGGATATTGCTGCCCCTGGAGGGGGTGTGGATAAGTTGATCCAAGGCATTGGAATTTATGAATTCCAGAAAATGTTGAGCAAAAGAGTTGGTACATGAGTAGTTTTCCCAGTTAATGGTGGGGTAGTTGAAATCACCCATTATTAGGATGTTGGGTTGTACCCTAATACTTTCCAGTGTATCTAGAAATGAGGATTGGGAATCCTGGGGCATGGTGAGGGATCTGTAGCAAGCTACAATTTGGATTGCGGTCTTGCCCAGAGTTAGTTGCACTTGGATAATCTTGGATGCATTATGCTGAGCAAGTAGCCTGGAGCTGTGGGTATCCTTAATAAATATGGACACACCTCTACCTTTAGTGTTTTGGTCCAGGTTAGGTGGCCAAAAGGTCCAGTATGAATCATAGCCTGGTAATGCAGGGGTGCTCTCTGGAGCTTTGAACCAGGTCTCTGACACTGCACAGATGTCGACTGAGTGCATTTTGTTTTTTTTAAGAAAGAAAGTAATATATTCCCAGCATTTCTTACAATCCTTATCTACACAGTGCCTTCTTTTTTCAGAGAAAATCATTTTAGACTCCGGTGATGGCCAACCAAATGCAGGTCCTTGTATGCTAATTACTATTTTGAAGCAAGCTAGAAGTAATACAAAGAAAATCCCTCAAGCACATAGTTGCATTTCATACCCTATCAACCCACTATTCCAACTATATGAAAATGTGGCTTAAATCTATCATAAAAATGTTGATGTCCAGCTCCTAGATTACTGTGTGCTTAGGAAGGTTCTAGTGTGGTCATATTCTGCAACACACTTCTCATCTTCTTTCTGAGTGACCAACACATTCTTGACAGCCCACACAAGGGAAACATTTTACCAGTCTTAAACTTAACCAGCTGGAGACACTGGCATGTGTATATTCATGTACCCTGAATTCTGATAGCTCAGTAACAAATAAATGCCTACAACTGCCTAAGAGATAACATTAAGTCAGAATTGACAAGTCTTATAGCAATGACAGTACTTCTTGGATACTCGCTTCAGTGCCATCTTATATCTCTAACTGTCGAATAATGTTTGGCAACGACTTTCAATGATCACCCACCTGTTTTGGTTATCTAGAGCTGCACTAAGGTACCCAAAATACAGCATTTCTGCTAATGTAGAAAAATGACTATATGTGACCTGAATCCATTTTATCATGCTTTAAAGTAGATCAGATGGTCACTGCTGCATAATGTAGACTAAAGTAAGGATGTTGAGCACATCAGCTTCAGTGTCCAAAATATACTGGACAGTATGACACCCATCAACAATTCCAGGTTCAAGAAGAAAACCACAGGTCAAGCCCTGATAAGCTTTGATGATCTTGAAGCAATGTATCATAAATCCAAATATTGTGAAGATCTTACGTTATATCGTCTAGTCAGAAATATTATGAAAGTAGCCATACAGATAAACAGGTAATAATGGCTTCTTGCTCAGTAAAGCCATAATAAAAACTAGAAAAAAAGCTTGAAGAAATGTTAATGTTGTCTTTAACCAAGAACACTCTATCACCTCTTCCCCAATGTAGCACTGATCGGATTGCCAGCTGTATCTGTTACATCTTTCATGAGTCAGAACATCTCAGTGGTATCAGCCCTTTAGCCTCATCCACCCCATCCTAATCTCACCATTACCCATTCCTCATCAGTCCTATACACAGATTTTTAAAAAAATCTTACATAAATCAAAGCTTTGCAGCCTTAGACAAACAACCTAATGAATTTATAAAATTATCTACCAAAGCTATTCATTTTAAATGCAAATTAATTGGTCTTAAAGTTATCAATTAAAGAAAGTAGGTACCATCTGTCTAGAAAAAAAAGCCTTGACTGTTTCACTTCAAAAGAGTAGTTTATCTGTGTCTCCCAGCAGACCTTGACCATTGTTTCATATTCTCCCTTCTCCCCTTCTCTCATAAATTCTAGAAAAGCAGACTGCCAGCTATTTTAGCATGTTGTTTCTAACAGTCACATCACATGTTCACTAAGACACAGATGCAGCTTTATGTGATATAATTGAGTATCAGAACTTGAACACTCAACTAACTAATTAATAATCACCAGAAATTTCCTTGGAATGCAGCTCCAGACCAGAGATACCACACCACAGACTATGATTAATATTAAAAACTTTAAAAACGTTAATGTTTTCCTGATTTATAATTACCAGCCTTTCATGAACATAAGGTTCTGATACATTTTCGAATTCTTAATAATTTTCCTTTCTTCTATAGTTCAACT
Source organism: Protopterus annectens (assembly GCF_019279795.1). Classification (NCBI taxonomy): domain Eukaryota; kingdom Metazoa; phylum Chordata; order Ceratodontiformes; family Protopteridae; genus Protopterus; species Protopterus annectens. The sequence continues at coordinate 811,839,343 of NC_056751.1, read as the reverse complement.
ATAAAAGCAGGAAACAGGCAGAACAGTTCTTTGTTTGTGATGAGACAGCATTCTGAAAAGGAGACTTGCACACTACCAAGTGACTCAGGAGGAACAGATGGGACACTATCTTGGTTGTTTTCAGTAAGAGTGGAGAAACTCTGATATAACTGGAGCATTACTGAGAGATGGACTAACTCCAGAATTGAGAGAATATCCAATCCCATGAGGACATAGTGACAAAAGTTGATAGTACAATTAGAGCTATTTCAGTAGATGAGGGCAGTACAGCAATCTAACAACTCTACTGTGGCTGTGCTATGGGTACTGGTAAGATATGTCCAGAAATGGCAAAGACACTGGACACTGTTAAGATCTCATCTATGGCTAATATTTCTTTTCAATGATGCATGTAAGGACCCATTTTCTAAAGGAGAACAGAAGGGTGTGCTCCAGTTACAGCAGGATCACGTTCCTGAGACTTCCTGCAATGCCTACGCTGAGGTGCTATAGCAGGATTAAATTACATGGCCTTCCTGCCATGCCCATGCTGAGGCACTATAGCAGGATCATATTCTCAGACTTCCTGCAAAGCTTTTGCTGAGGTTTTATAGTAGGATCATATTCCTCGGCCATCATGTGAAGCCTATGCTGAGGTTCTACAGCAGGATCATATACCTCAACCTTCCTGTGAATCCTATGCTGAGGTTCTATAGTAGGATCATATACCTCGACCTTCCTGTGAAGCCTATGCTAAGGTTCTATAGCAGGTTCATATTCCTCAGACTTCATGCAAAACCTATGCTGAGGTGCTATCAGGATAATATTCCTCAGACTTCCTTCAAAGCCTGTGCTGAGGTGCTATAGTAGAACCATATACCTCGACCTTCCTGTGAAGTCGATGCTGAGGTTCTATAGCAGGATCATATACCTTGGCCTTCCTATGAACCCTATGCTGAGGTTCTATAGTAGGATCATATACCTCAACCTTCCTGTGAACCCTATGCTGAGATTCTATAGTAGGATCATATACCTCGACCTTCCTGTGAAGCCGATTCTGAGGTTCTATAGTAGGATCATATACCTCAACCTTCCTGTGAAGCCGATGCTGAGGTTCTATAGTAGGATCATATACCTCAGCCTTCCTGTGAACCCTATGCTGAGGTTCTATAGTAGGATCATATACCTCGACCTTCCTGTGAAGCCGATGCTGAGGTTCTATAGTAGGATCATATACCTCGACCTTCCTGTGAAGCCGATTCTGAGGTTGTATAGTAGGATCATATACCTCGACCTTCCTGTGAACCCTATGCTGAGGTTCTATAGTAGGATAATATACCTCGACCTTCCTGTGAAGCCGATGCTGAGATTCTATAGTAGGATCATATACCTCGACCTTCCTGTGAAGTCGATGCTGAGGTTCTATAGCAGGATCATATACCTCGGCCTTCCTATGAACCCTATGCTGAGGTTCTATAGTAGGATCATATACCTCGACCTTCCTGTGAAGCCGATTCTGAGGTTCTATAGTAGGATCATATACCTCGACCTTCCTGTGAAGCCGATTCTGAGGTTCTATAGTAGGATCATATACCTCGACCTTCCTGTGAAGCCAATGCTGAGATTCTATAGTAGGATCATATACCTCAGCCTTCCTGTAAACCCTATGCTGAGGTTCTATAGTAGGATCATATACCTCGACCTTCCTGTGAAGCCGATGCTGAGGTGCTATCAAGATCATATTCCTCAGACTTCCTGTGAAGCCTACGCTGAGGTGCTATAGCAGGATCATATTCCTCAGCCTTTCTGCAAAGCCTATGCCATGGCATACACAGGAGACATCAAGTCTAATAGCTGAACCTCAGTTCAGCAGCAGCAAGATACATTCTGTCCTGGTTGTGAAACGGTGGATGAATTCTAATGTGTCCCATGTTATTACTTTTTCTGTCACATATTTCTCATGCATTATGTAACATACGTAATAGGAATTTTCTTGTACATTGTATATAACGTGTGCTCATCTTATTGCTTTCTTTTTATTATATCCACAAATTAGTCACTTCCTTTTTATTTTCATGTGTATAGAATGTCCTAACCATATTTTTTATTTTTTACTGTATCCACAAATTGTACTTGTTATTGTCTTAGCCTTTCTTAACAATGTTGAATTGTAATTCTGTTTAATGTGTCTTGTTTAGCTTTTCTCCCTGGGCTTCCACGAAATATGTGCTCATACCTTGTAGGACTTTCCTGGTAAACAAATGTCTATCTAATTAATTAATTAATTAATTAATTAATTAATTAATTAATGTCCTTGCACAGATATTGGTGGGTCTTGGGAGTTTGCCAGTCCTGCCTACATACGTTTTGTGGACTTGGAGAATTCATAGTGCTATACCCAAGAATGCGGTTACAACTTACAACAGTTTATGGGTGCAGTAGTCCACCAAGTATTAAAGTCTTCAATGATTTAAAAAAGAAGCATGGAAGAAGAAATGGTGAAGTGCATTCAAAAAAGAAAGAAGCAGGACAAGATGAGAAGTATACATCAAACATGAGCAGATCTGTCAAGAAAAAAGAGGCTAGCTTATGGTAAACGGGAAAAATAAAGTAAACTGAAGATGTCTGAAATAACTAGGAAAAGAGCCACGGTGAATATGAGAACACTAAATGAGGTCATGGGGCAGAAGATGGCAGGGAAACAATACGTATTCTGAGTGATTCTTTAGGTGTCTAAGTGAGGTACTAAATATCTTCATGCTGGTGCACAAAAAGATTGCAGAGGTGAAAGAGCAGGTTACTGTGATGAGGAAGTGCCTTTCTTTCAGTATTCATGTAGGACAAAGTGGAATATATACCAACATATGAAGGAATGGTAGAAGAAAAGGTGGACAGATGAGAAGGTGATTTTTCAGGAAGTAGATAAATAGCTAACTACACTTCTAAATGACAAGGCGTTAGACATGGAAACATGACATTCAGGGTCCTTGAGTGGCTTGAATGAGTAGATACAAAATAACTAACAAAGCTATTTAAACTGTTTGTAGAAAGAGTACTCATGCCAAAGGACCAGAGGAAGACTTTTTGGCCATCTTCAGTAACATGTTCCAGAAAGTGTGCAGCCAGTCACTCCCGCATCCATGCCATACATTGTATTCTAGAATATCTTCCCAAAGAATAAAATTACATGAGGCTTTAACTATGTGCCACTCATTTATAAGTTCTATATAATTTGCACTTATTACCTTATATGAGACATTAACACGCGGTGGTGGGGCTGCAGTAGCATTGTCGCCTCACAGTCAGACGCTGTCCGGTTCGATTCTCAGCTAGAGCGTCTTCTGCGTGGAGACATGTGTGAATGGGCATACCTTCGTTGAAGGTTGTGCGTCAGGGCTGGTAACTCTGCACGTAAAAATCAACTACCAATCATTAGCGGACCGGAGTTCTGCTGTGGCGACCCCTAACCGGGAAAAGCCGAAAGATGCAACAACCTTATATGAGACATTAATACTTCAGAAATGAAAGAAGCCTGTGTTATCTTGACATAATTATTTTCATATCTTCACATTAGATGCACATTCCTGCAAATTGTATTTTTTGCTAAAACTGACTTGATGATGAAACCTTGCAGACAGAAGAGGATAGAAATTGGTTATCTAAGACAGCATAGGAAGATATCTAAAGGTGTAGCTCCTGGGTTATTATTTTGAGGCAAGGAATGTTGACAAGGCCTCAGCAGCAATACAGAGCCTCAACAAAATATGCAGTATGTAGAAGATTTATAGCATAGCAAATATATTAATTGATTATTTATTTATTTAATATCTGTTTACCAGAAAAGTCAGACTGTGGCAGAGCCCAGTTTTAGTGGAGGCCCGGGAAGAAACACTCCAGATGCATGTCTTTGGAATGTGGGAAGAAACCAGAGCACCCAGAGGAAACCCATGCAAAAGCACGGAGGACATGTAGACTCCGCATAGAAGGCACCCCAGACCCCAGCCAAGAATCAAACCAGAGTACCTCTTGCTGTGACAAAACAATGCTAACCACTGCACCACTGTGCCACCCAATTATGCATTATTTAGTCACTAGAAAGGTTCTAATGAAATATTTGGTACGTTCTCCACATGAAATTATATACTTTGTTATTTTACAACAATTGTCATGTACGAGGGCAAAGATTTATTACCTTGATATGAACACCAACATAACTATAATATACTCAAAAGCTATTTATTTTTAATTTATTTGTTTTTTTGCCCTTTCTACTATACCATCAAATGGGTTCTGGTGGTTCTGCATAATTTCCAAAGCCATTGCATGAGATAGGGACATCCCTGCACAGTAGCATCCTGATGGTAGGGAGACTTTTCACTGTGCAACCCTTGCAGCCACAGCCTGGACACAGTATGGCACACCATCAATTGATGATGATCTGGTGGAAGCTTACACTACTACAATAGACCTGGAGTGGGGTCCCTGGCTTCCTCAGTGTAATTATTGGTTTGGCAGGAAGAAACCTAGATGCCTACATTCTCCCCTTGAAAGTTGGTAAGAATGATTTGCTTGCCCCCCCCCCACTTCCCCACCTCTCCACCTGATGCCTGACTCTATCATCATACTCAGGTCAACAGCGTCACAGCCATAAGTTCTTTCTTTGTGCCAGTGAAACAGCTACCTGGCAGCCTCACCTTTTGATTAGAGCATTGTTTTATAATCTGCAGTAGGTAAATAAAGATGGCCATATCCCTCAATTGCTTGGATTTTCACAAAATGTCCAGATTTTTGTCTCCTATCTTTGGGCTGTTCCTCATAAAATTTGTGGTTTTCTGGCAAATTAATGACGACTAAAGTCACTAAATAATGACAGACATTTGAGTTTCAGGCTTCCTATCCTTCAGAAAATGCATGCTAACACAAATCATTTTATTCCAGCAACTTTCAGTGTTTATAAGAGCAATATTTAAACTCTGTCCCTATTTTGGGGACTTTGCCCCTACCCCATTATTTTAGCCTTTGTCGAGATTTTGCGTGCTAAGAGGCTGAGAGGTATAAACATCACTACTGATAAATGCAATATATTTAGTGACCCCTTCTCTTTAATTAGAGTGTGCAAGGCATTCTAGCCCTATTGGTCCTAGTAATTTTAAGTGTACGATGTTATAAGGCTTTTATGTTAGGTTTTCTATTGCAGGCATTACTGGGTTGTACAGCTCTGTGCTGTCACTGTATTTCATTAATAGTACTAATCGTTTTTTGTAACTACACCAGTCCCACATGGAGGATTCCCTGAAACAGCTACATTGTTTACTGTTTACCTCTGTTTTAGTTAGATATAGATATAACAAGAGTTTCTACTTGTACACAAAAACAGCACTCATCAAAAACCATTTAGTTAACTTATCAAGTATCGGAATCAGAGTTTATATGTTTGTTTTCCTTCTCAGCATAATATATGCAGTAGCTTGTGTTAAGACAAAACAGATTTCACAATGTACAAGAGAGATGGCCAACAGTTGCAGAATTAATGTATTTACAAATGAGCTACGATTAAGTTCTGTTTACAGTTTCTCAACAAACATATACTGCAGACAAGCCTATCTTAAGTATGATCGTCTGTGTGCCTTTGTTATTACACCTCGTTCTGGCTAAACTGTTAGTGTGCATATGACTAAGGACTCTTAAAACACAATAACAACAAATGATAAACAAATAGAGGAAATCTGAGTAATCAACCATTAGGGCACCAGTGAAACTAATTGCTTAACATTTGTGTCTCGGAGTTCCAGAGGTCAATGCTGATCTTAATTTCCTGCTTTGCGTGTCTGCTTGTTATCCCCAGATGTGTAGGATTTTTTCAGATACTTTGATTTCCTCAAGCCTCTCCAAAAACATGTTGGTTGATTGGCAAAGGTAATCTCTTTTTCTTTATTAAACATACCATTGCTCTTGTGACCTGGGTTATAATCAAAAAGGATTAGTGAAAGTTGATTTTGCTTACCTGGTCAATAACTAAGCAAGGGTGAACATTTCACTGAATTTTAGTGTCAACCTATGCAGTTGCATATAAACATTCTAGCATGCTTTACAAGAATTCCTAGACAGCATACATGCATGCAGAATTTTAAACCTTAATCACATTAGTTGACTTTTTAATTTCTTCTATTAACTTTCTTAAATCTTAAAGTCATAACTTAGAATCGCAAAAGGGCATGTCTTAAACCCATCTACAGATACAAGTTGCTGTAGTATACTTGATTTATGGAGACACACTGTTGGATAAGTTTTTGAGATGAATAGATGTATGTATGTGTGTGTATGCTGTATGTATATATATATATATATATATATATATATATATATATATATATATATATATATATATATATATAAAATGATATAATGTTTTGGCCAACCACCACTAACTCCTTAACCTAACATCTCTCACACATCTGTCTGTTTGATGCACACTACACATTTGGGAGGGGAGGATTCTCCACACAGGTCCCTTCCCTAGATGGGTCTCATCATTCTGGACATGAAGACCTCTTGGACATTAAGAAATGAATGACCCCATGTCTGGGGTTTGGATGATGGATTGGGGATGCAAGTGATGTGATAATGTTGCCTTCTTGTTTTTTCTTGTGTCATGTTTGCATCCCCACACAATGGGTAGGATCACAAAAGGGAAGAGCAATGGTACTGTGAGGAAGTAGCCCCCACCTATGTTATGATGCACCACTCTTTTGCCTCCCATCTAGCAATGTGACAGACACTGATGCCATGGCTCCATCCTCACTCCTGAGGACAATGTTCTGGGTATGTCTCTAGCATGTTTCACACTCCACATTTGAAAGACATTAGCAGGCATGGCCTCATCACCCCCCTCCCTTTCACTGGTTCTTTGTGTGTGTGTGTGTGTGTGTGTGTGTGTGTGTGTGTGTGTGTGTGTGTGTGTGTGTGTGTGTGCGTGTGTGCGTGTGTGCGTGTGTGCGTGTGTGTGTGTGTGTGTGTGTGTGTGTGTGTGTGTGTGTGTGTGTGTGTCTCGGTGCTACTAACTCAATCAAGCTCATCTGGGTGACAATCAGATCTTCATTCCTCTACAATACGGAGCTGACAGAAGTATAGGATTTAATGTCATCCAGTATAAAAATGGATAATGAATCTGCAATAAGTTTTAAAGAAGACCAATGTTGTTAAATTTCCTGTTGACTGATGCATCAGTATCTTACTGGTATATCTATATGCAGCATATTATGTTATTGAATTAAATTTCATTTGTCAGCCATCTTTTGCCATTTCTTTTATAAGCCCTGACTTTGTTTTACAGCAGCTAATATCCTGATGCCCTAAATGCACTAATGCTGCTATGTTTTTTTTTAATATGTAAATGTATGCTTGTCAGAGCCAGATCCAGTACAAGTAAACCTACACAGCTGGCTGGTTGGGGGCAAAGCACTGGCTTACAAAATAGAATAAAATTACTCCATCATGGCCACAAAAAATAAACAGATAAATAAAATAAAAATACTCAGCCTTAGCTTTAAGGCATCACACTGTCTCAGCCCATTGTCAGCATGTACACCTAAAAAGGTGTCAGCAGTGCATGTATGCAGGCAGAGCCAGATCACAGTCAAATGGGGTCCTAGGCAGGGTAATGGACCAGGCACCCCCACAGCCATTCCAGTGTGGGTTTCAAGGGAAGAGAAGACTACTGTTGCTCATGCTGAGTCTGTTTTCAATGTGAGACAGTTATGTTCAACAAATGGTCATCAGTGTTTACAATATAAATTTTGAAATAAAAGTTTTAAATTAAATCCAAATTCCTGTAATCATTGTAAAAGTAAAGAAGGAAATAGTCTGCAGACTGACAGATTTGAAAAGTATAAATGGTAATTGGGAGGAGACAGCCAATTAATGTGACACTGGAATGGTTGCAGGTGTAGAGGGTCCATGGTCTGTTATCCTGCCTGGGGCCCTATTTGACTATGATCTGGCCCTGATGCCTGTTTCTTTAGACATACTGTAGCGATTTAGCATATGTAAGTTGCATTAGTTTGCATCACATGTAAAACTTGAGATCTTGTGCTAATGATGTCAGACATAAGTTTATAGTATTATTAATGTCTGCAGATGCTTCTGTAGTTACAGCCTACTGATGCCTGCAGATGTCTAATATTGCTGGTTCTTTTTCACACTACCCGAATGAAGGATTTCATTTTAAAGCTTAAATAATGGGCAATACAACTGTTCTGATACTTGGAATCTGACTAGGTACAGCTACAGATATATTAATTGTTCATATTCTGTTTATTTATATTATCATTTCATATTTCTCTAAATATGTAACCATGTGACAAGACACAAAAGTGCTGAGCCTTAAATAAAAATACACAGCTGAGTGAGCAAAATGCTCATACTACACATATAGCTTGAGTGGTACTCAGTTATTGTAATTTATTCACAAAATATTACATACTGAATATTTATTGTGTTTATTATGACTTTCAAAATCCAGTTCCAGACTTAGACTCTAATGAAGGCTTGTACTGTAAAACTCGTCTGTGCTGAACAGTTTGCTATTTACATTTCTTTAGTAATGCTATTGGTTCCAGAGATATGAACATTTGTTTGAAACATGAAAACATAATCTTATTTTGTCAAACTTGTCAAAATGCATCAATTGGAAGTCAGAGTGGAAACTTAAAGAGCTCCATTGGCCTGAAGGGTTCTTCAGTCTGAATTGTGTTGTCTTCCTCGTTTGTTGACTGCACTTTTACTTTATTGGGATGGAGGGTTAGAGCACTGCTCTTCTCTCTTCTGTTCTATTCTATTCTGTTCTGTTCTGTTCCATTCTTCTCCATTCTGCTCTGCACTGATCTGTTCTCTTCTGTTCTGTTCTGCTCTGTTCTGGAAGATGACAGAAGATGACATAACACAAATTATCACTAGGAATTGCAGTCATCAAGAAATCTAAACCTCTTGAAGCATGGGACCAAAAAGGATTCCATAACTAGACTGTCAGCCTGGACCACAGAGAATCAAGCAGCTTTAGATGCATATTGTCTGAGATCCAAATACTGTGAAGATCTCTCCAGATGTTCCACAACAAAATGTTGCTGCAGATCATGTTGTCCTATCTCTCTGCTTACCTCTCATGGCTGCAGCTGCAACTGGTGTACACTACCTGCAGTAGACAAACTATTAATTCTGGAGATCTGTCTAAATCACTGAAAAATACAAAGAGACTGCTTTGCATCCAGTCAAATTCCAGCATGATTTTTTGCACTCCTCCCCTAAACAAACAGTAGTTTAATGTATTCACTTTAGATTCTTTTCCAGCTTAAAAAGATGTTGTCGTCTATAAATATAACCAAAAATAATTATAAATGTAAATCTAGAGCCCTTACTTTTGTCTACATAAAGCATTGTTACAATGCTAGGACTGACCATATCATTTCATACCACGCAGAATGTCATGAGTAAAAACAAATCTGTGTGTGTAGGCTTGTGTGGACTGCAAACGCAGTGGGTCACCTAACCTAAGCCTACCTTATCTTTCAACCTGACTGTACTACTTGCCAACACACTTTCTGTGTGAAACTACTTTTGAGATGTTTATTCTTTCCATGCTTGTGCAAATATTATAGGTTTTCATTGGGCTTATTGCTGATCATGCGACTCAATCAACTACTGCCATATTGTCATGTGATTTATTTTTATTGTGGGTTTAAAATTCTGTTGTTCAATTGTATTCATTTTAAATGAAGTTCTCTTTTACTAGGAATGAAAGCATTTAACTGAGTGTTGAATTCTTGAATTAAGCAGCATTTTTCCATAAGTTTATGGCATATTCTGCTTGGTGTTGGTTTCAAGTTCTCACAGTAGTCCATGAGTTTCAAATTTGGTTTTAAACTATGTATCCCATTCTGTTCTACTACCCAACATAGGCCTGTTAATTATACCATGAGAAAGAAACTTCAGAAGATGTTGGATTTGTGTGTGATCTACAACTTCAATAATGTAATTCTGTTTCAACATGCTCTCCCTTTTCTTCATGAAAACTGAGATAGCATATGCTTTCTGTGCATATGTTTTCTCTGCTTTTTATGATCTCTCTCCCATCCTTGTGCAAACTGACCAAGTATTTTGGCAAATGACGAGGCATGGTGTCTAGAAGGTCACTGAGGAACCTAGTCCAGTTTTTCCAATAGACTCAGAGCACTGTTTGGTTATGTGACTTGTTTAGAGTCACACAGTAAGCAAATGGAAGCTGATGGACTCAAACCATGGACTATGGGAAGCAGCTCATTAACATCTCAAAGATTAAATCCTCTGCACTAACTACCAGACAAAGACCTGAAAACTTCTTCTAGCACCTTAGATTACTCACTCGCACTTCCAAACAACTTATCTCCACCTTCCAGCTCTTTTCTTACACCGCTTGCAAATTCTGTCATTTGTCCTAATCACCAGCTTAATATGTGCACAACTGGCCTTTTCCTCTTTTTCTCTTTTTTGCCTTATCCTCAATTGTTTTTGTTGTTGCTGCGACTGCTGTACTCTTAACACAGTCCTATAATTTTATTTATCTCCTCTAGACCAATAACTCATCTTTGAAAAACTCTTTCTCTCTCTTTCTGTCACTCAATTCAGCATAACCAACCCTGTAAATCCCATAACATAATTTTTGGTTTTGCATTCTTAGGGCTGTTACCCAGACATCCACAATCACTCCTGTTTGGTTTCAATCACATCCAGAATTCGATTCTTTCTAGTACAGCTTCACACTAGCTTGTTAAATGCTTTGAGGTTCATGATATTAAGTATCTCCAATCCCACTCTGTACCTTGGGGCAGTCAGTGATGGTTTCTAGTGGCATGCAGGTATAATTCATTTATAAAGTAAGTGACGTCATTTTTGAATGTGCTGACTCTTACTCAAAAACTCCATCTCTAACCCTAAAACTCCCTCCCTAACCCTAAACCCTCTCCCTAATCCTAACCCTAAAACTCTCTTACTATTCCTAATCCTGAAATTCCAACGCTAACCCTAGCCCAAAAACTCCCTCCCAAATTGTGGCTCTGAAGCCGAATGACTAACCTAAAAGTTAACCCATACCAAAAATTTTCCTTTAAATACAGTGAAATGATGCGATATATGCAATGTGCACAACTCCCATTTTACCTCTGCAGAAGAAGATTCGCATCTTCCTCAACATGATTCATAGTTATACTACTTCTACGCAACCTCTGTTTGCATGCTATAAGTAATCATGCCCTCCTAGACCATGGGATTTCCTAGTCTACTCCTGGTAGCTTCAGGTCCTCATGAATATAACCACCAACTCCTCCCCCTTCCTTTATTCTTTTATTCTCTCTAGTCTCTTATTCTCCTCCTACTTTTGTGTGCGTTGGTGTCAGCACTCCTCCTTCTATTACTTTAATGACCAGTGTGATGATGTGAGGTATTGGGAGCTATGCCAAGAGAAGTAAGGCAGTGGATGTATAACATATGCCAGCATAGCTAGCTGGAGTTTTGTAAAGAATTACATGTCATTTGTATATCAAACTGATTTGTACAAGTGCTTGTATTGAAAATGTATTTGTAAAGTTGCTTATGTTAAAAAAATGCTCCAGCAGTGGATCCTGCTGGACAGAAAAGATATACACTTGAATGTCAGACTGTATTGTAACTGTTGAAATGAATATATTGTAACATAGGATACTGGAAGAGAAGAGGGTAATCTTAGTCCAGCTAACTTGGAAAAATAGTCTGAAATTAAATTACCTGGTTTACACCATAAAGACTGCATCTTACAGTTCAGATTGCAGCCAGAGACAAAATCTCTGTGAAAACCTGGACTAAGAATCCTACTGTATTGTCCTTAGGGGTGAAGTAATTACTACCATGGAAGGGTGGAAGTTTTTGAAATGGTTTTATAACTTCCAGATGCTATAACACATCTTAACAAAGCTCTATGTGTGTATAGTATGACATGTGTGCGAGATTCTGGTTCACTTTCTAGTAAAGGGGGTATTGTGGAAACCAGAGTCAGATGACCAGATGTATGTGATATCATTCTGTAATTCAGCACTGAAATTATGTTTTAATACTAGATTAGGCAGGAGTCTCAGAGCAGTCTGTTTGTGAAACCTGACAAGAAGGGAGACCACTCACCCACGTCATCTTCCCTTGCTCTACTAAGTGAACTAGGGGACAGCAATTCTTTAAATCAGTCACAAAAATATAGTAAGATTAGTTAAGTATTGTTTTTCTGTGTCTGAGTGTACCTTTCCATCTGTGCTATGTTTAATATATCCTGTGATTGAAACTCTGGTGTTTATTTTAAATAGATATTTAGTATTTTCACATTTTTCATTATTTATTATTAAATATATTTCAACTTTTCATTATGGCTGGTCTTTTAGAGAATAGTTTAACCTTTGAGAGTACTTATATTTATTGTTGACACTATGGCCACTCTTGAAAGCCTTGCCGCATTGGTCAAGCACTACAGTTTTTATAAGTGTTAATTGTACTAAGTATAATTGGATGCCCTGGTAACAATCTTAGAGCAGCTGGCTTTAGAGTGTTCTGGTGGCACTACCTACCTTATAGTCTGGGAAAGGGAGCATAGCTGGTGAATCTGTGCCAGCTTTTCCCGTGTGTGTGTGTGTGTGTGTGTGTGTGTGTGTGTGTGTGTGTGTGTGTGTGTGTGTGTGTTTGGAACACTTGGCTGAGGAGTCAACTATACAGCTGTGGTCAGTGTGGAGTCTTATTTGGGGCCTGGTGAGAGAGAGGGCCCAAGGATAGCAATGTGTTCCTTGTGTGCTCTTAAGGGAAATTTTGCTTGGTGCAGAGAGCTGCATCTGGAAGTACTGTGTGTATCTATCTTTGTTTCAAGTGGACATCCCTCATCGGTGTCACTGGTGATGACTGAGGCTCTTTGGTTACTGGCTCAGAGGATGGACATCACATATTAGTGTCAGTGGTGAGGATTGAGGCTATTTGATTACTGGACCAGATGAGGGATGTCACATATTGGTGAGCAACAGCGGGAATATTAATTGAACTTCTGTAGCCTGCAGGCAGTTGTCACTGAAGGTATGTGTACTGTCAGCAGCCACAAGGTAAACATGCAGAGTTTCATTTTCACAGTAGTTTTATTTATTTTTGTTAGTTTAGTTTGGTCAGGGAAAGCAGGCAAAGATGTCAGCAGAGGATTAAGGAAAGCTGACAAAGAACTAGTTGGCCATGGTGTGTGAAGCCAAAGGACTTTTGCATGCCAACTTGATTAAAGAAGAAATTATTTCAGCCTTAGTCACATCTGTAGCCTGGACCAGACCAGGATGATAACTAGTCTGGTGATATTAATTTGCAGCTCTCAGAAACAGGACAGTTCACATTTTCCTCAGAGGACTTAAAAGCCCATCTGGAGTAAAGAGACTTGAACTGGAGGCCAAACATTTTGAATTAGAGTCAGCAGAGAGACTGTGGCAGGCAAAACATATAGAATTAGAAACAGCAGAGAGACTGAGGCATTTGGAAGTTGATGAAACTTAGAAACTGTGTCATTTGGAAGCTGAATAAGATGAGAAGCAGCCTCAACATGAGAAGGAGTTGCTGACTGTTCGTCAGGGTTATGAAGGTAATCAAGAAGGGAATAACTGAACCCCAGAAGTAACAAAGGTGAGTAAATTCTTCTACAGTTTACAGAGGGTGATAATTATGATAGTTTTATTCATATATATTTGAAAGAGTATGTAAACAGTATAATGTTGACCAAGGGCTCTGGGTACAGTTTCTGGCCACCTTACTCCATGGTAAAGCTGCAACTGCTGTTTCTAAATTATCTGAAACTGATTCTTTAAACTATGATAAAGTAAAACAATGTTTATTAGAATGTTTTAAGTTAACGCCTGAAGCTTACAGAAAAAGGTTTGAGCACAGACGCAAAGTAGATTAAAGTGTATGTGATTATATTGCTGAGTTAAGTACTTATTTTCATAGGTGGGTGAGTGGGTGTCAGGTTACCACTTTTGAAAGGCTGGCAGACCTTTTGATGAGGGAACAAGCCCTTAGCACTTTGCCTGAGGACATGAGAATCTAGTTGGCAGACTGGGAGTGTAACTCTGCAGATGAGCTGGGGAAAAAGGGGATCTCTACATAACAAGCAGGGCATCACTGCACAAGAAGGGGATACCCAGTGCTGCACATGGATATACAGGAACCCATGTTGGGCAGCCTAAACCACCCCAACAGAATCCACCACAGTAACAGGGGAAGCCACTAGTTCAGGTACATGGCCAGGATCAAGGTTTAGATGATTTAAATGTAACCAGTGGGGTCATGTCACATACAGATGTCCATGTTAGCAGGGTGGAGAACGAAAGGTGGGGGAGGCAGCAAGTGGGAATAACAGTATGCCAGGGTAAGTTGTCTGGAGACAACAGGGGTACCAGACTATTAACAGAGTCTATATCCTATAATACATTAGTGGATGGAAAACAGGCCACTACTAAGACAGAGACACAGCCTGACATAACCATTGTAAAGCCTGCAGTGGTCAAAAAGGAGCAATACTTGCTTGGGCAGCCTACTCCAGTCAGAGCTTTAGGAGGGACCCTATTAGAAATGCCTTTGGCCAGGGTGCATTTGACTGGGAGGGTGGAAAAGGAGCAAGCAAGTTGGTGTGTTTGAGGATATCCCTGCAGATGTCTTGTTAGGGAATGATTTTGATAATGCAGTGCCTTGTGTGCATGCAATTACATGCAGTCAGGCTTGGAGACAGGCAAGTGGGGCTGATAGCCTGGGGGGGACCCCAACAGTCCCCTCACCTGAAGCCAGGTCTGGTGAGGTGGCTATTTCAGGGAGAGAGCTGCCCTGTAGCAGTGAGGCTGAAGGTGAGCCACAGCTGCTGATAGGTACTGATGTTCCCTTGGACAGAGTGGCTGCAAGGGCAGAGTTAAGTGGTAGTACTCAGGCTGATAGTGAGGCATCACTGTCAGTGGATACCAGACTTCCTGTTGAAGGGGAGCTGGGAAGTGTCGCAAAGGTAGAGCTGAGACAGGCTCAGTTCTCGTTCCCTACACTAAGAGTCTTGAAGGAGGTAGCTAAGGAGGCACCTGATTCTCAAGGAAAAGAGGAGATGGCCAAATCATACTTGTTGATATATTTCTGTTCTGCTGAGGATGAGATCAGAAATATAATAAAACACTGAAAAAAGAAATACTTGTTGTTGTGTATCATATGAGAGAGATGGATACCGCTTGGTAACTATTAGATACATTTTTAAACATTTTAGAAAGTTGATTTCGAGTGAGAGAAACTTTGTGCTAGAATTTCCAAAAGCATGTACGATAAGTTGAAGAGGAATCTAACAGACTCATCTCTTGACTAATGGTCATGCTGCTAATATTTGAACCTTACATGTACAAAAAACAATGTGCCATCTGTCACTTAAAACAAAAAAAGTGAATATCAAACTTCACTATAAAATGCTTCTCCACTGTGAGATGCTACACCCTGCACTTCCTGCTACTTTTACATACTAACTCTGAGATCACTGTACCTTGAAATAAGGGGAAATCTCCAAGATACCGTGATAGTGCAATCAATTTATAGTTGATATTCTGCCCTGTTTCTAACAGAATCTTCAACTATGAAGTGTGGCTATATTTTGTGCTATTTAATATTAATGTAGAAGACTGAAGCAGTTCATTTTATTTTTATAAAAGAAAATTGCATTTTATTTTTGCACAAGTTCAAAGTTTGATACAAAGCTCAAATATTAATATAAATAAAATACTATTGTTCTTCTGTTTATTTTGTGTTTCATGATCATATTTTGTCTGTTCTTCAATTTGCATTTAAAAGTTGGCATCCCACAATTCCATTGAAGTGGGTGGGGTTACATAATTATGTATGCAAATTTTATTTTAATCAGCGTACAGATTTTTGGTCACTTGTGCCTATTTTTAATGGGCCTTTGTCCAGATTTTTTATGATTCCAGGTTGATAGGTATGGATGTCAGTCATGTCTGATATTGATGGCATTGCTGGACATTTTACACAAATTCTACTTAGGTACATTTACAAGTACCAGTTATGCAGGTACCTGCCATTTATTCATGTTCTTACACATTTATTTTTCTATTACAGGTTCCACACTTACATTGGCAGTCCTTCAGTTACAGCTGTTGTCATTCAGGGCTGACTATGTTTGATGCTAGCAGTACACAGCCATTACATGGGGAAGTAAATGTTTTGACAATTGTCTGACTCAGTTGTACTCTGTGGAGGTGCATAAGATGAAAGGTGTACCACTTAGGTGGTCAGCATGTGCACTATCCATTGCCTCTTGGCCAGAGTGAAGACATATTGTGCGCTCCTATGTATACCTGCACACACAGCACTGAGGGTTCCCCCACTGATTCCTCACCTACATGTGAATGTGGTTACCCTGCCAGTGGTGGTGGAACATTTGCTCCTATCCCTTGATGTGCAGCTATTTTCACAAGATAATACTGTGTAGGATATCACAGACTTTAATAATTTCAGCACAAGTACTGGGATCGTACTGCAGACCCCCCCCCCCCGATGTATCTAGGCACCAAAACCATGATTTCAGCAGCCCAAATACATGTTCTGTGTTGTTTCTTGTCGGAGCATGTGCCTCATTATAGCATTCCTCCATGTGTGTATGCATTGCTGATGGGTGTCATCAACCATGGTTTCAATGCATACCCTACATCCCTCTGTAAATGGTCTTGTGGAACATCACCTCTGGGAAACCTCTGGTAGAGCTGTGAGGTTTGCCAAATATGGGAGTTGTGGTAAATGCCCTGGTTGTCAGTGAACATATTCAGGACAATTCACCTAGCATTATACACAACCTAGCAGTTAATGGAATTAAGGGAGTGGGGCCCCTTTTTCCTGATATAGACCCTTTCCTGTTCCCTGGGTAGTGATTTCATCTCAATGTGGGCACAATCTATTGCACCCAAGACTTTCAGGGAAGTGTGCTATGGGGTAGAACAACTGCACAGTTCCAGGTCTGTCCTAAGGGGTACAGGAGAAATATATATAGTCACTAGCATACTGTAGCATAGCTTTCTGGAACTGGTGTAAAATCCTGGATGCTGATGCCTTTGACACCCCCAGAATGTCCCCTTTGGGTCTTTGAAATGTTCCTGTAGCTAAAATTCTAACTGCTACACATACCTTAGTCTCCACCGGTATTTGTTCCCCCTTGGTTTGCCCTTGGTCTCAGATGAGAATGACAGAGGTTGCAGAGTTCCTGGAGTGTGTTTCTATCCACCCTGCACTAGTCTACTATTTCTACTTCATGCAGACCAAGAGAAGTTACACGGGGTCTAAATACCCCCTTGCCCGAGGTATAGCAGCAGCAGCAGCACAGAGTTGGGCGTGTTGCACATACACATGCAGAAGAGCAGAAGCCCTTAATATTCTTTATTTGCTGTGTAGTTTCTGTGGCTGCATTTCAAAAGATTTTGGAGTCCGGGGCAGCTGACTACACACAATATACATGATTCCTTTATAGCTTGCCATCTTGGATTGGTTGATTAGCATATAATTCAGCTGCTTATGCAGTAATTAGAATGCCATGATGTTTACCTGATCTACACAGCTCTAGACATTGGAGTCATTTACTGAATACAAATTGGTGTGCTATCATGTGAGTGTTGCAATGCAATGCAAGCATGGCATGACCAAATCATGTAGGGCTTCTGCTGCCTCCATTTTGTGCTGCTTCCTCAATTAACCCAAAATGTCACTACCAAGCAAAATCTAAATGGACCTTCAGCAATTCAAAATGAGTACCGTCCATACCTCTCAATTGTCCACAAAATGGCCAATTTTTAGTCTGTCCCTCATAAAATTTGTGGTTTTCTGGCAAATTACTAAAGATCAAAGTTACTAAATGGTGACAAACATTTGAGTTTCAGACATCATAGTCTTCAGAAAATGCATTCTAACACACGTCCTGTTATTCTAGCTACTTTCTAAATGTATAACAATATTTAACATCTGCCCCAATTTATGGGCCTTTGTCCCCTCATTATTTTAGACTTTGTCCAGATTTCTTGCACTAAGAGGTTGAGAGGTATGACCCAACACACACACACACACACACACACACACACACCCTCGCACACACTCTTCGTCCTGATTTCTTCTGGTTCTGTTCAGTCCCACATAGCTACAGTACATTTGTTGCCATGTCCTCATTGTGCTCCATTTAAGAGGTATTACTTAAACTACAATTCAGACTGATAATACAAGTAAAGCATTCAAATTATGCTGCAGAAATGTGGAGATCATTTTCAACAAAGTTTCTAGCCATTCAGAGAGAAATACTATGGGATTCCAGATGTCATCTGTTTCTTTGCAGGCAAAAAGGAAATCCTGAACTAGCTTTGCATTTGAGCAAAGAGATAAAACGATTTTTTATTATGCATAACATAATTTTAGTAGTTTGATTTGAAGAAATCTTCAGAAGAGGCCCAGAATATCATTATATAGTAGCACTATTCTCAGTAATTTGCTGAGCTAAAAATAAGTATAACTGAATGATGTAAATCTGTACTGCTGGGAGTTTTCTGAAAAGGTGGACCAGCTTATTGCATGTCTGATTTCAGTTTAATAGAAAAAAGATAATTAAAGATGCTGCAGATTGCAGTCTAACTTCTAGTGATAGCTTGTACTTCATGTTTCTGTTTGTTAGTGAAGGCAGAGCAACAAATTGAACTTTATTTTCCTCCTTAAATTTATTGCATTTGATAATTTGATATGTTTACCTCTTTTTTTTTTGTAGTTCTGGCTCCAGTCTGCCAGTTTGTTATATTTTGATATTTTGGACAATCTTCTTATTTTCACTTCATATTTTAGCAAGCTTATTATAGATTTGTTCTGATGTGTACTTTGTATTGCTCTGTATTTATTTTTATTCAAGCTTACATTTTATTCATCATTTACACACACAAACTTGGCTTGATTTTCCTTTTTGTAAATCATATCCCACTCTGAGTATTGTCCTTCTGACTTGTGCTGCATGGAAGTATCCTGTCTCTCCAGTTGAGTTCAAAAGAACACAAACACATACATGCCACTATCTTCTGTCATTGCCAGATGGAAACATCTGACCACTGGTTATAATGTGACTATCAGTGAGTTTTTTGTGACTGGAGTAAGCATGGCACAAACTTGAAGGTGGTAACCAGTAATAGGCAGCAGGTATTTTATTTGCTTCATGGATCCAGATAGTTAAAAGATCATGGGAAAGACAGAACTCAAAATTATGTAATTAAATTTTAGATAACAACCTGTGTCACTTTCCTTCCTAAGTGACCTGCTTGCCTCTTAGCTGTAGCTTGTTAAGCTCATGAAGCAAGCAAAACTCAGAGAAGAAATAAGAGCAAACTGATTACATTTGCAGGTAACAGTCATGCACCTCAGTGTCACCTTCATCATCATCATCATCAAACATCTTGCAGACAATGAAATAACTAAGTCTCTCATCCCAATCCATACCTACATTTTATTTTTTTTATTTTTATTTATCATTTGTTGACCGGGAAAGTCCAACTAGGTTCCACAGAGCCTGCTTTCAGCGGAGGCCCAGGGAGAAATGCTCCAGATGCATGTCTTTGGAATGTGGGAGGAAACCGGAGTACCTAGAGGAAACCCACACAAACACAGGGAGAACATGCAAACTCCACACAGAAGGCACCCCAGCTGAGAATCGAACCGGAGAACCTCTTGCTGTGAGGTAACAATGTTAACCACTACACCACTGTGCCGCCCACTGATACATAAATCATATCTAAATGTATTTATTTTTTTAATAATTGCTCTGGCCCTTCATTCTGTCCTGATTAATTAGGACCACACCGTCAGCCATTCTGATGCTGAGTTAAAGCTTTGTGAGCCAATTGGCTGGCCTAAAAGATTCAGGATGGAGAAGCTGAACAGCACAGGGCTGAGCCAGACGACTCATAATAACTTAGTAGAAACATAGACATGGCACGAGAACGGAATGTGATGTCATTCTTCTTCCATTACCCTTGAACTGAATGAAGCAACTACTTAAGCAAACAAAAGCAAGTATTTATAATTAAATTCACATTTATAAAAGGCTACATAACTCAGCAAGAAGAGAATATTAAACTATGCCTTTAGTGCCAGGCAGCCTGTAGCTGAGCCAGTTTCAGGAAAATCCCAAGAAAGTTTTAACTGTTGTGTACTTAAAACATGCTGTTTTATGTGGACCTCAACCTAAACACACAAGGATAATATTCAAAAGAGCAGATTCATCTAACTGCAAATCATATAAGAAGAACATATTAAGCTAACTCTTATTTTAGGTGTGGCTGTATGCTTTGGGGGATTGGTCTACAGCACAGCATATGCTTTGTATGAGGAGCAACGAACTTCAGTGTCTCAAAGATTTCCCTTTCTGAAAACATATGCCCTAGGAGTCAAAAACATTTTCACAAACAGTGGCCATCTGTAAGGGACGGGTGAATTAACACACTTATCACACCTGCAGCAGGCCATGAAATACTGCAGCCTGCATAATATGCAAATTATGGTATAATGATATGAAAATGAGTAGCATGAGGGTAATGACAGATACAAATTATTTGTTTATTTATTTATTTATTTATTTATTTGATTTACATTTGTTGACCGGGAGTGTCCAACTGGATGTAAGTCCATTTTCAGTGGAGGCCCGGGGAGAAAAGCTCCACAATTAAAATAAACAGACAGTAGTTACATTGGATTACATAGCAATTAACAATTTAACATAGCAATTACTTACAACATATTTACAGATGATGAACACAGTACATCAGTAGACAACTAGAATCTTTATCTGTGAAGTACATAACAGACATTAACAAATGTTACAATAAGAAGTTCCTGCTGTATAATACGTACTAGGCTTATGAGCATCTGAGCTTGCTATAATCAAGGTAGTTAGTGGAGTGGAAAGAAAGGTAGTGGTTGGATGGGGTGGGTGATATTAGAGTGGGAGTTGCAAGGGCATAGCCAGCATGTTTGTAGGTGTGCTTTTAGTAAAGTTTTGAAGTGGGTGCATGATGGTATGGAGGTAATTGTGGATGGAAGGGAGTTCCATAATTTGGATATGGTAAAAGAGAATAGTGCTTCACCAGCAGAGTTATTGGCTTTAGTGATCTGCAAGTGATTTTTGTTGCTGGATCTTAGTGGTCTGGTGGTGCGATAGGGTTGGAGTAGATTCTGGAGGGATGGGACATTTAGTTAATGGTTTACTAGTTTGTGGGCGAGTGAGAGTTGATACCACTGAAGGAGGTGAGGGAGTTCAAGCCAGCCCAGTTCAGCAAGTGAGAGACAGTGGTGACTACGGTAGGATGCCCCTGTGGCGAATTTGGCGATTTTGTTGTAGCAGGTCTCTAGCTTGTTTAGATCGCATTGCCTTAGGTTGGTATATATTGGAGAGGCATAAAGTAGGGTGGAGATAAGGTGGGAATTTGCTATTGAAAGCTTTGCTGCTTTGGTAAGAAATTGCTTATTTCTGTATAACGCTCCTAGTTTTTTGTGGACTGTTTTTATGGTCATGGATATGTGAATGTCAAATTTTAGTTTATTGTCTATTTCCACTCCTAGCAATTTGGTGTGTTCAGTTGGGTATATAGCGGTGTTGTCTTTTGCTGTGATGTTAAAGTGAGAGTTGTTTTGAGTATGTTTGGTGGGTTGGACGATGAGTAGTTTAGTTTTGTTTGGGTTGAGTATTAATTGGGTATCGGATAACCAAGTTTCAACAGAGGAAAAGGCTTCCTGTGTGACTTTTTGCAGTTTGGTAGGGACTGGGCTGTGCAGACAATGGTTGAGTTATCTGCGTATTGTATGAGTGTGCCATGTTTGGTGGCAGAGGCTAGATTATTGGTGTAAACAGAGAAGAGTAGGGGTCCAGGGATGGATCCTTGGGGAACCCCTATGGAGACAGGTAGTTGGGGAGATATGTCATTCTGCCATACAAAGGATTGTTGGCGGTCAGACAGGTAACTCTGAAACAAGTTGGTGACTGATTGTGAGAAGGATAGGTTATTGAGGACAGAGATAAGTTGTTTGTGTGGAACCATGTCAAATGCTTTAGATAGGTCTAGGAAAGTAGCAGAGGAGAGATAGCCATTGTTTTTATGCTGAAGGATAGTGTTAGTAAAGGAGAGTAAGGCAGTGGTGGTGCTATGGTTTGGTCAGAAACCATGCTGAGTACTGGAAAGGAGGTTGTTAGTAAGGGGGTAGTCTGAGACCTGAGAGTGTATGCATCTCTCTAGTATTTTGGGGAGTGGAGAGAGAATAGCTATGGGGCGGTAATTGGTTAGTTCTGTGGAGGATCCGCCTTTGTGGAGGGGAATTATATGTGGTACTTTCCACAGTGTGGGAACGTAACTTTCTGACAGAGATCGGTTAATCAAGATGGATACTGGGTAGGCCAGAGCATCAGCTGCGATTTGTAGGTATTTACTTGGGAGGTTGGCTGCTGCTAATTTGGTGGGTTTAAGTTTAGTTAAGAGTTTTTTTTATGTTGAAGGTAGGTACAGGAGAAAAAGAGAAGGCAGTGGGGAGATTACTAGTTGAAGGTGTGGGTTGGAGGGGAGGGGGGTTGTGTTATTTAGCTAGTGATAGTATGGTTTGGGTGATGTGTGTGTTGAATGAGGTAGCAATATTTTCTGAGGTGTGAGGGATATTAGGAGGAGGGGTACTGACTTTACCTGTGTATATATGACTGGGGGCTCTTACTGACTAGTATCCAATCCAGGGTAGTGTGCTTGCTGGAGTTTTTATTTATCCTGGTTGGAGACTGGACTAGTTGGGTGAAGCCATGAAGGTTTACATGATGGGTTGGATGGTTGCCAGAACAGGATTGCCAGTCAGTATTGAAATCACCTAAAATTATAGTTTCTTGGGGGAGATGGTGGGTAGACCAGCTGAGGAGGTTTTCTAGTGGAGGGATGTTTTGGCCAGGTGGGAAGTAGCATCCAATTATGTTGATGGTTTTGTTTTGGTTTATTTTGAGGTTGGTATATATTATTTCTTCATTGCCTATTCGTGGAGCTGATGATTTTAAGATCTGGATGTTTAGATGCTGTTTAAATATTATAGCTACACCACCTCCTTTCTTGTTTAGCCGGTCTACTCTTAGTATGCCGTAACCTGTAGGGAGTATTTGCTCACTGGTAATGTGAGGTTTTAGCCAGGTTACTGTCAGGATAACTATATCTGGGGAGTGCAAGTCTATGGTGGCATGGAGTTCATGGACTTTGTTGGATATACTTCTAATATTTAGGCTTAGTAGAAGGAAGTCACTTGGCTTTCTATTGGCTGTAATATGGGAGAAGTTGTGGTTTCTAGTCTGATTATGAGGATTGGGGTTGGAGATGGTAGGGCCAGGGTTGGTTGTTTACCAATGAAGGTAAACAAATGGTGGTGCAATTAAGAGGCATATATATATATAGATATATATATATATATATATATATATATATATATATATATATATATATATATATATATATATATATATAGCACAATGACAAACTACCAACAAATCTGCTGACAGAAAAATCTTGGTGATGCCACAAAAAACATGTACATGGTAGAAACTGCTTTAGTAAATATAAATATGCAAAAGGCTGTTCTCCGTCCCTCTCAATGTCATCCAGTCGTCTATCTGTACCTCATATACCATATACGGTGAACTGCTGGAAAGAGGCACCAAGGAGGAGCTTTTGGAGATGCTTCAACCTGCTATGCATACAAATGAGATTCACAAAGAACCCATCCCTGTGGAAACCAAAGTATGTATGACTTTAAGAATTCTAGCTAAATGAACCTTCCAGGGACTAGCAGGAAATTCAGTAAGCGTATCTCAGGCATCTGCCTCAGAGATACTATACCACTTTCTCAATGTCATGTTACAGCATGTGGAAGAGCATATGTGGTTCTCATGCAGAGAAGAAGAGAAGAAGAGAGGCAACAGCATAAACTCATTTAAGACATAGCCCATATCAATGAGATATTGAGAGATTGTGACTGTACCCATATCACAGTAAAAGTACCACCTGGGGCAATCAATAGCAAGAGACTCCACACCATCAGCTGCCTGTTGCCTGCAATGTACAGGATCTTAAATAAAATGTGTCAGCAGGCCACCCAGCCAGTGCCCACACCATCCGCATTTGGTACACATGCAACTGATATCAGAGGTTTGTATGGGGGGGTAGTTTTTTACAGGGCCATCTTACTGTCAATGCTGGAAATGCTCTGGAACCATGGTTAATGACACCACTAAGAAACCCACAGAACATGTCAGAGAATGCATACAACACCACCCTGTCACAGACCTGAATTATTATTGAACATGTATTTGGACCGCTAAATGCCTGCTTCTGCTGTCTTGATGTATCTGACGATGCCTTGCAGAACAACCCTGAAAAATGCAGTAAAATATTTTCAGTGTGTGTGCACTATTGCACAACATGTCTCTATGCAAACTGATAGAGCATGGGAAAGACACAGGGAAGGAGTAAGTACCAGTGTCAACAGAGAAGGAGGAGGCTGTGGAGAAGCTGGCTGTAGACGATGACTAAGGGAGGCAGAGATGAGTGCAGCACACTGTGGTACTAGCTAAGAGACAACATCTGGTACATAACTATAAACCAGATTAAGCATAATATACAATGGTAAAAATTATATATGCAATAATATAATCAAGCTGTACTATACTATACATAGTCTGGCCAAACTGTACATCTGACACAAGCTACCCAGATTACAGAATACTGAGGGCAAGGCATAGTTGTTAACATATACACATCTTGGGAGGGTCACAATAGCAAATGTCAACAATAAGCAGAGTGTGTGTGTGTGTGTGTGTGTGTGTGTGTGTGTGTGTGTGTGTGTGTGTGTGTGTGTGTGTGTGTGTGTGTGAGTGTGTGTGTTGTGGGAAAGGGGTATGGGTTAATATTGTATGTATGTCTCTGTGTGAGACATGGAGGGGGGAGTGGGGGGAACCAGGAACACTGGTCAGGGAAGGGGTGGTATCTCCATTGTAATGTAACCAGGCAATGGAGAGCATTGCTGACAGGGGTGCCCTCTCCTAGGCAGGTCAGAGACATGATCCATAGCATGCAAAGATGATGAAGTGCTCCATGAGTGTTAAGGGCAAGATATCCCAGGGTTGACCTCAGCACAAACACCTCATCCATGTCTGCATTAGCAGCATCCTGTAGGGGTGTGGAGGTGGTGGCACTATGAGTCCTGGACCATGATCTTTCTTTCCTATTGTGGGCTTTCTCACCAAAGATGGAGCTGGAAATGTAGCAGCCACAAGAAGAGTGGTGGTCATAACAAGCAGTAATACAGAGATATCTGCAACATATGGACTTGCTATGCTCCTCCTCCTCTGTAATGATGATATTTATATGGCGAAGGCACTCCTGCAGGTCATCACATAGACCACCTACAACCCCCACCAGCTCAAACATGGCTGCATTGGTCTCTTCCTCTTCCTGTATAATGGCACTGCACAAATGTTGAGACATTGCCATAGAGGCACTCAGATCAGAAGGCAGTAGTAGCCATGGTATAATTGCTGCCATTATGCTGATCTTTACTGACCTATTCATGCTCTGTGGAGATAGCAGCAAACAAGGGTAACCCGCCAGTAAAGAGGAGCCCTTCTTTTGCTGATATATTGACCACATTCTGTCCTACTGACAAAGAGTAAAAGGGTCTCTCAGAGTAACCCTTGTCACCACTTATCTCTTACCCTCCCTTCTATACGGTTCACCTATTCTAACCGATCTCCACTCTTCCCTCATAGCAAAACTTAGTCAGTGTTATAATAAAATAGCGAAATTTCCCACAGGGCAGGCCCACTCCTCTAACCATTGCTCTGCTCTCAAGTCCCTAAATTGGCTCAAATGACCCCACCTTCTCACCTTTAATCAGCTTACATTAACTCACAAATACTGTACAACTCCTCATTTTTACAAACTACATCATCACTACTTCGACACTATATTCCATCTCATTACCTACACTCCTCTCACAAGTATCTACTATCTATTTACAAACTTAAAAGATCTAACGGGCTTAGTCTGTACTCTTGTTGTGTTGCCAAATCATGGAATAGCATGCCAGAAGTAATAAGACTTGAACCCTACTACTATTCATTCAAGTCTAGGCTGAAAGAACATCTAACCAATAATTGGATCTGCCCATGCTCCGCGCCATCTTAGTGCTCTGTTCTATTTACTTCTTCCACACTCTTAACAGACTTTCTCTTGATATATTCTAGTTCCTTTCCTGCATTACCTACTTTCTAGCCTCACCTCTCATTTATTCCTTAACCTTCTAATGTCCTTTCTTAATATTCTTAAACTAAGTTTTATCTATCCCAGAATTTGACTGAAATTTACTACTTAATTCTCCTGCCAGAAAGAGTATATGGCTTTTACAACCTATTACTTATTCTGTGTTATATATTTTTTATGCATCATTATGTAACAAGCATATTAGGAACTCTCTTCTATCTTGTATATAATGTATGATCAACCTTATTGCTTGCCTTATATTTCGCTTATTTTCTTTTAGTGTATTTACAAATGGTACTATATTGTTATTGTCTTAATATTTATAACCATGGTTCAGTTTTTTAAAATTCTGTTTAATGTGTGCTGTGGAGGTTTTCTCCCTGGGCCTCAGCTAAAAATAGGATCATACCCAGTTGTACTTTCCCAGGAAACAAATATCAAATAATAAATAATAATTATAACACTGTTGTATCCTGGGTCTGAGAGGTGGGTTGCACAGACACAAGAGCTGTGTGCATAAAATGGGTTGTGGATATGACCATCACATTATATGTGTCTACCTCTGGCACACTAACTTCGGACTGTGCAGGAATGTGACTGCCCTCATCAATAGGCCTAAACAATTCACCCAGTGCATGAATGAACCCTTTGTCAATACTCACAGATCAGTGTAGGTGATATATATAACAGAGTGCCATGGAAAATCATTAACATGCCTTGTATAGACTGATGTACTCTCGATGTTCTTGTAACAACAAACAAGCTGTGCTATAAGTTAAATGGCCCAGAAGGGGACAAGAAGTACATGGATATCACCAGCTGATATCCAAGGCACTCTGTGCAGTGCAGCACCCTAATCCAAAACTCCACAAATGGATATCAGAGCCATCTGAATCCTCATAAAAAGATATCAGGAACTCGTCCATGTCATCCATGTCTATCAATAATGAATCTGTTGACAGAACTCCACCCATTGGTTTCTCTTCTTGTTCCTGGATTTAATATCTGTAATTGTTAGGATAATGTCATTGGAGAATAAGGCAACTTTTTATTCATGCTGGTTTTCAACTTTGACATTTTTAATTGAGTTATCCCTTCTAATGTCTTATGGCTAGAGTGAAAATAAAATGGGGGATAGTGGACAATCTTTTTGCACCTTTATTTATTTCAATAAAGTTTGATTAAAAAGATCTGTTTTAACATATATTTATCTCCAAAGTATATGGATAGGCTCCTGACCCAGAGACTCCCCATACTCTGGAATAAACTGCCCATACATGTCAAGCAGAGTGCCTCCTTGGCCCTCTTCAAGGGGAACCTTGACGATTGGATGGGAGATAGGAAATTTACCCCGGGGATCACGTCAGTCACCCTGCTAGAGAGGGGTCCAGGGAAGTAAATACTGTGGGAAGAAATAGCCAGGGAATTGTTAGGCTTGTATAGGCACTAGGGCCAATAGCCTAGTACCAACCTATGAACCTATACATTTTTAATTAACACTATAAAGTCCTTCAGCAATCCAAACAAATCTACCATGTTAAAAAGATTTTCTCAACTAAATGATTCAAATGCTTTTTCCATAAACAAACTGATAAAAACAACTTCCATTTTATTATAGTTAATGATATCAAAGTTAACATCCTTTTCTTTTTGTCCCCTACTGTCATACGGACAGCTCTCCCAGTGTCCCATGTCCTTTGCTGGGTCTACCCCTGCCCTATCAATGCTGCATTTTAAACCAGATACATTGAAGATCTTAAGGGTATTCTTGGGTGTGGTGCTGTCCTTCTGCAATTCAGGGGGTGTTCCCCCCTTCCCCTACTGATTAGTGGTAACATCTGCAAATGGTATGAAATGGTGGATGTTGAGGCAAATTACCATGCCTCAACAGCAGTTCAGCAATATCCATTTACCCACTGCCAGGACAATGCCTAACAATGTATTATATCCCTAATCTCCACCAGGGATCATCATGAAAGACACCCATGTCACAGTCCACCCTCCAGGGATGGAAATGCCCACCACCCCATGCTACTCTGTCGGTCACCTGAACTGCTTATTGAACCTGAATAAAGTTAATATTCTATTGATGAAAGGCAGCTTTGATATCAATTTAAAGTTAATATTCTTTTGATATTAGCTTATATTTATCTATTGATTATAAATCATTAATTAAATGATGGATATATATTTTAATCTATATAAAAATGGAAACAAAATTATTGTATCTACATTTAGAAGTGATATGGGTTTGTTTCAAGTATAAAAGGAGAGGTGTTTATTTTGTTTCAGGATGGGAGCTTTAAGTAGATTGCCTATTGAAAAAAAATCATTTTTACAGAAAAAAGTATATATCTCTGCTATCATTCCAAGACCCCCAGAGGCATTATTGTTTAGAACTGTTATTTAATTTGATAATTCATATAATTATAACTCCAAAACGCCAAGCAGATAACGAGAATGAAATACTCGCCACCACGAAGAATAGTCCAACCAACTGTATTCCAATTCACTTGTTCAGTTAAAAGCACTTTATTGAAGTAAAAACAATTGTAAACGCCTGAACGCCTCATAACTAAGAACACACACTGTGTTTTCATCAACTTCTTTGACTTCCTCAGAAACAATTAACTCCTCAAATAATCATCATTTATATAGTCATTCATCAATCAATTGTCCAATTAATGTCATATAATTATCTATTTAGTTATTTTTGCTAATTAAGTTAATAGCTTTTTGATTAAATATTGCTGATATTCTTTTTTAAAACTAATAATTTTGAATGGTTTGTTAATATTGTAGAATTCTTTTGGTTAATATTTGTACAATAATCCCCAAATTGTATAAACATTTGTTGTATGTCTGTTACAATTTTAGCACTCTTATATATTTCTTTTTCTGGATAGAAGCTTTGTTTCATTTGCCAAATTATGCATACCTCTAGGCATTATTGAGTAAGGAATTAATTTTAATTTTTCTGTTGCTATAACTACCTTATGGTGGAGTAATTCTTGACATTTTTGTGAGACTATTGACTTGGCTTGTATGTTCTTTTTTTCCTTTTCTGTAGTTAGGATTTTGATGAATGTAACTTTTCTTGGATCTCTAATATTTCCTTATTTGATGCCTTAATTTTATTTCTGGCCCAAGCTGTCATTTCCTATATAAGAAGGTGTTTAAAGAATCCCATATCAAAACTTTGCTAATATCTGTTTTTTTATTTGTATTCAGAAAAAAACTAATAAATTAACAAATCAATTTTGAAATTCTCTTAATTGGTAATGTAGATAGGGATTTTGTTTAGCATGGCAATTCTGACACCACTGAGAAATTTGAGAGCTGGTAAAGGAAAGGGGATAATTTTAAATATTTCAACACATAAATTCAAGTAATTCAAAATAAATATCTTATTAATTCTTGATTGTATCACGAAAGCATAACAGTGTGATTAAATTAAAGATTCACTGTCTTCATAAGGAAATATTTTTCAAGACAGGACCAGTTTTTAATACGTTTGCTGTTACTAAAATTCTTCATTCTTTTATAGCACTGGATACCCCTTTATTAAAAATGCAATTAAAGTCACCTCCTTGTATTCATCTGCCTTCCTTTCATCTTATTTAAAAAGGTGTATAAGGGTTACTTTAAGGCTTTGCCTACTCCCATAGCTAGAACCCAATAAAAGTTTGCTAATTTAAGAATTGTATTACCATATCCAATAACTACCATTGTAAACACTCCTCCTTTATCATTACATTTGAATAAAATTTTTGGCATTACAATATTATTCCATTCAATGGTCACCCCCTCTTCTCTTAGCTTTGTAGGAACAGTGACTTAATATTGCATACTTACCTAAAGTTTTCTTGCTCTGAGTTAATTATGTGTATCTCTTGTAAGAAGAGTATTTGTGATTTGCTAGCATTTACATATCTTAAAATGCTTTCTCTTTTTCTAGTGTAGTTTAATCTATTAATGTTTATGGATATCATTTTACATTCATTTGTTAGCTACATTTTTAAATAAGAACTTTGAAGCTATATACGTTATAATAGCATTTTATATCACTTCTCAATTCAATACATTTATTTCTAGGAGTTGAAAACTTTCTAAAACTCTAAGAACAGTTACTGCTATTAAACATGCCACAGGGATAATTATAAAATAAAAAAAATTAACAGAATTTAAAAAAATCCTACTTGATTAGTTATTAAACCAAACAATTTTGATTTTAATCTCTACAAAACCGAGATGCCAAGAAAAGAGAAGAGAAGAGCTGAAAACTTTCAAACACCATGTAGGAATTCTGCAATAGATAATTTTAATATATTTCAAAACATGCTTCATAAGATTATAATTCCTCAAAAATTATATTTTATTTATTTTGAAAAGATATAGCTCATGTTTTTTCATAAAATAAAAATCAGAATAAAAAATCTTAATCATTTCTGTATGGTTCTATAATTCATTTAATAATATCTCAAAACTCAAAACAATGCTATAACAGAATATTAAACATAGAGTTTATAAACATAATATTAGTCAGTAATAAGTCTGTAGTAACCAGTTTATCTTAGTTCCCTAATTACAAAAGGTTAATGTGTATGTGTGTGTGTGTGTGTGTGTGTGTGTGTGTGTGTGTGTGTGTGTGTGTGTGTGTGTGTATAGAGAGAGAGGGGGAGACAGAGGTGTATATCAAAATGTTGAAAAAACAACATATTAAATGGCAAGTGATCGACCACAAATGGTTTGAATATCATTGGATCAAAAAACATGAAAAACTAAGTAAAACTTTCTGTTTGGAAGAGCTCCCCTGTACCCCCATACCCCCTGCTAATTATATATACCAACACTGAGATTGTACCACAGTGGGAAAGGGCAAAACACCCAATCCACAATATACCTCAATCATCCAAAGAAGAAAGAAAACAGTGCGTGTGATTAACTGATTTTTCATCACACATACCAGCTTTTTTCACCTTGACAAAAACTACATGCAAACTAATGAATGTAGCATATATATATATATATGGGTACATATCACAAGATCGACAACTTAAAATGTCGACAGTTACTTCACCGACACTTCAAATAACCGACATTACAAATCACGGACGTTTACCAGGTAAGGGATGTAAATTCGCTACTCATGCCTACCATGGTTTAGTAAGTGTGGCAGTGTCATGCAACCATGGTAGGCATGAGTAGCGAATTTACATCCCTTACCTGGTAAACGTCCGTGATTTGTAATGTCGGTTATTTGAATTGTCGGTTAAGTAAATTTCGACATTTTAAGTTGTCGATCTTGTGATATGTACCCATATATATATATATATATATATATATATATATATATATATATATACACACACACACACACACACACACACACACACACACACACACACACACACAAACCAGGGACACGAAAAAACTCACAATAAAATGCTTGAAAGCTAGAAAGATGCAAACTGGAGCCACTCAGTGTTATTCCAAGATTTATTACAACTGCAGATTTAGTGCCTTTATCAGGTTATATCAAAGACTTCAGAATCTGATTACACTAACAAGAATGCACTTTTTAAAACCCACTGGAAGATCACGAGCTTGTTCCCCCAGCCAATAAAAATCAATAACTAATAACACGCCTCCTCAGTGAGCTACACCTTTTAACTGTAAGGAGGTACACTTTTTCTAAAAGATGCAAGATTTTAAAACAAATGAGCTTATAAAACCACAAACAGCAAGCACAGCAGTCACCCAATAATACTTTCAAACATAGTATGATCTTAATTTTAAAACACTTTGAATAGAGAAGCTGTCATTTAAAGTATATGGTATTAAAGAATTCAGTCTAATCGGCCAGCATAACTCTCTCAGATAAATAAGATCTTCCCAAGGACCCCTAGAGTTTTTTGTACAATGTCCAAAGAAATGAAATTCATGGTTCAGAAATTCTGAACAATGACTAAAGGGTGCATTGCTCTTCTTTTGATTTTTGATGTCGAGCCTATGCTCGTAAATCCGCTCCCTTAAATGTCTTTGGGTCTTCCCCACATAAAATCCTTCACACTGTAAACACTTTGCAAGGTATATCACACCAACCATGTTCCATGTGCAGTGGAAGGCAGATTGAGTTTTTCTTTTGTTAACCAATATTCTATCACCCTCATAGATGTAACAACACTGGAAGCAAAACCCACACTTAAAGGTTGCCCACGTTTTCATCGTCGAACTTGCTCCTTTAGAACCTGCATTTTCAAAATATTGCTTTAAAGTCCTCGCTTTCCTATAAACAACTTGGGGATTTTTCTGAACAATTGCCTTAGTATCCTCAAAACATGAGAAAATTCTTCAGTTTTTGTTGAGAAGCTCCCTAATTTCTTCTGCATCACTGCTGAAAGTAGTAATAAAGGCATTCATATATTCTGTCCCTTCATTTTTGTCAACAGTGCATAGACCTATATTTTCATGGTCCCTTAACAGTGGCTTATGGTCATCTTTTTTCTCTTCTGGCAGCAAGTTCTAATGTGATGTCTCCAACTAAAGATTCAGGGTATCCCCGACTTTTAAACATATCAGCCAATGTAGGGGCTTCTCTGTGGTATAACTCATCCTCTGATATCATCCTTAAACTAATCTCACATATAGTCCTCTTACAATGCCCCTCTTTTGATGGTAAGGATGACAGCTGTCATAATGCAGCATACTATTAGAGTAAGTGGGCTTTCAACAAATATTGCTGACAGGATGTTGGTTAAGAACATCCTTACTAATCTCTGCATCTAAATAATTGATTTTGGTGTCATTGTAAGAATAGATAAACCTTAGAAAGGAGGTCTATGAGTTAAAAAGTTCAATAAATGTTGAAATATCCTCCATCAGTCTATTCCAGATGATAAAAATGTTCAAAAAATGTACATACAACTTCCATGGGGGGACCTCAAAGGGTTTGAATGGAAACTTCCTTTCCCATTCAACCATAATGATGTTAGCATAAATTGGGCCACAAACGGCCCCCATTGTAACACCTTTCTTCTGAAGGAAGTATTGGTCCTCCAAAAACACAAAGATGATCTCCATCAAAGTGTACAGAACACTAATATCATTTTGCCCAAAATCAGTGCAGTTGAACAAAAAAAATCATAGAACTATTCTAAGCCCACAGTATGGGGAATGCTGTTAAACAGGTCAACCACATCTATTGTTAAAAAAAACATTTCTTCTTCAAAATGAACATCTCTTAATTTCACGAGAAAATTTCATGAGTCATGACATAAGTGCCCAAACTGGTATAAACAATCATTAAGTTTGACATCTACGAACTTAGCAAGTGAATGTGTTTTCGATTTACCCACATTGCCTATGGGCCTCACAGGAGGGTCACTTACAGACTTATGGATCTTTGGGATTCTGAAGATCAAAGGAACAATAGGATGTTTAACTGTAAGACACTCAAATTCATCGGGATTAATTTGTCCCTGGAAAAGCATGTCATATAACAAACAATCAAGTTTGCAATAAGCTATATTAATCACATTCAAAGAGATCTCTTCATAAAATGTTGTGTCCAACAAATGCATGTTCATTTGACAAAGATAGTCTTATTTGTTCATGATGACAACACTCCCCTTTATTAGGTTTCATAACTCTTAATTAACAGTTTATTTTAACTAAGTTCTTTTATAAGCTTGAGTTCACTCAAACTTAAGTTACTACAAACATCATCATACTTTTGAGCCATAAGATTTTTGAAACAGAATCACAAAGTCATTCAAATTACAGTAAGGGCAGAGACAAGGGGGGTGGGGGGGGGGGTTAGATACATTTTTTTGCACAACCTGTTTTCATTCATTTCCATTGTGCTGCCTTTAAACGGCAAAGTTAAATTCATTTTCCTAAGGAAAATGTTTAAGTCAATAACCAATAGGTCTATCCTAGACCTTTGTTTAAAAGGTTTGAATGTTCTTTGTTCAAGTCAAAATCACTGTACTTA
>NC_056751.1:811787475-811799975 GCF_019279795.1 Protopterus annectens | reverse complement strand
CCAAGATTTGCATAAGACTGGATCATAAATTGGTCTCCCTTGAAATAAATGTAATGGTAGAACCTCCATCAAACCCTAAAGCCCTAAAGAATTTTTTGAAGGAAAATTACCGTCTATTAAGTGACAACACAGGTAATTTTAAAGCTCCCTCAATCCCTCCCCAAAAAAGAAGGCCTATGGAGAAGTATACACGAATGCAATGTACAACCAGTTACAAAATTGCATAGAAATGGCAGTACCTGACCAGACTAAACCCATGTCTAGCTGGAAAACCAAGCCATCCTTATGGACCCCAGGCATAAATAGACTAATTAACAGAAGGAAGAAATTCCTGTCTAGAAGTAAGCGGGAGGGTGCACAGCAGAGAAAAAAAATCCCTTCTTGGTCTCAAAAGGTAAATCAGGGAACTTGTCAAGTCTTCAAAAGTTAAATACAACACTAAAATAGCCTAACAAGCAAAGGATAAGCACAAAGTATTTTCTATTCATGTCTGAAATCTTAAGAGAAACACTCAACAGTGTACTGAGTAGGCTGTATATGGCACCTCTACTCAGCCAGAAGAAATAGCAAACCTGCTGGCTGATGAATTCAGCTCATATTTCACCCCTACATCACTTCTGATCACTCCCCATGAAATACCCCCTACCATTCTTTTGACTGTTATCACAAAAGAACAGGTCATCACTGCACTCTCTAAGGCTAGAAACATGGCATCAATGGACCCTGACAGAATCCCAAGGTGCCTATTAAATAGCTTGAAACATGACCTAGTGGACCCACTCAGATCTCTATGTAACCATAGTCTCCAGACAGACATTATCCCAGTAGAGTGGAGGACAGCAACAGTCATCCCTTTGCACAAGGGGGAACAAATCAATTGATCCAGGAAACTACCGACCCATAAGTCTGACTAGCTTCATATCTAAGGCTATGGAAATGTAATCATGGATGTGATTAATAATGACCTAAGGAATCTCCAGACTGTAGACCCAACACAGTTCTGCTTCCCCAAGGGAAGGTTCTACTTGTTCAAGCTGGTGGACTTCTTTGAGAAGGTCACCAAGGCCATGGATGAGGGTAAGACAGTGCATACCACCTACATTGACCTGGTCAAGGCATTTGGCACAATACCCCACTTGAGTATTATAGATAAACAGCTAAATGGTTCATGTATCAGACACATGATGTTAGAGTGGGGGAATCCGCATCCAGCAAGAGGCCAGTCACCAATGCAGTACCACAGGACTCAGTGCTGGGCCTCCTCCTGTTTGGGATATACTTCTCAGATGTCAAAGAAAATTTAGATGGCCTTTGTCTGACCAAGTTTGCTGATGACTGCAAGATGGGGACAATCACTGACTCCCCAAATGATTTTAATATCCTACAGAAAGATCTGGCACAGACTAATGACTGGTATAACAGACATGGCCTCAAACTAAATGTGCATAATAATACCCTTTGGGAAATCAAATATCCTGCAAAGGTTCATAGGTATAGAGGTGTTTATTAGGCTAATGACCACAAGGGCCTTTTTAAGCCTGGCTATGCATCCCAAATCTCTGACAAGTTCTGATAGCCATGATAAGTGTAAGCATGGGCCTGGGAGATGAACCATTTACAGGTTACCTGTGTCCATTAGAGACATAGGTGCCAAACCAGAGATGAATTTCCAGTTTCCCATCCCGTTGTCCAAGTTGCACTTGAATTGGATTAGAGAGGAACTCTGCTTCATATGGATGGGGAGCCTGTTCCATAGATGAGGTAGTCTCTGGGATACATACTTATCCCTCCAACAGGTCCTATTTATATCACAGGCAAGGTTTAAGCCTTTAGAATGGGTAGTTCTGGTGCTGTTTGTTTTGTGGATATGCAGGAGGTCCGTCAGAGTGGGGACTGACAATGCCCTGCATGCCAGTCATAGATCTCCCCTCAAAAGACTGTAAGAGACAGAATACAGGGATAGGACCTTGAGGCGGTCTGCACAGGACATTTTACTTATCTCCTGTATTCTTTTAGTGAGGAACCTCTGTGGACATTCCAATTGTTGGCTATGCCTGGTTAGTCACATACCAAAGGGGGCACTGCACTCAATGATAGGTCTGATGAATGCCGAATACAGTGGAACAATGACTTCCTTGGACTTAGATGCCATACCTTTGTTGATAAGTTGTGCAACATAAAATGATTTCCCCACCACTGTAGACACATGATAGTGGTCAAAGGCTAGATTGCTATCTATGCCTGCCCCTATGTCCCTGACTACTGGGTCAACTCTAAGGAGTGTGTTGTCAATATAATAGTTACCTGGGTAGATGACTTCCCAAAGGACACTATTATGCATTTCTTGGCATTTAGTTTCAGTCAATGGCTCTGACACCAGTTGTTTGTCAGTGTCAGCCCTTCTTGAAGAATATTTGTGTCAGTGTGGGATTCAATGACAGGTCTTAATTTGCAATCATCTGCAAATGTAGTCAGGCAGAGGTCATTGACATTGGCTTTAACTTCAGAGAAGTAAATACCAAAAAGGAGCAGTCCAAAGACTGATCCATGAGAGACTCTGCTTGTGACTGGCTTCGTTGTAGCACTGGCCTCCCCACTTCTAACTTCCTGGGTCTTGTCTGTGAGCCAGTTGGCTATCCACCGGGTGACATAAGGGTTTGTACCTAACCTCTTCAGTTTGTTAGCAATGCCCGAGTGGGGATATTGTGTTAAATGCCTTGGCCAGGTCAAGGTAGGCTGTGTGAACCATTTTGCCCTCGTCCATTGCTTTGGTGACCTTCTCAAAGAAGTCCACCAGGTTGAGTAGGCATGACCTGCACTTGACAAAACCAAATTGTGTTGAGTCCAGTGTCTGGAGGTTTACTATGTCATTATTGATCATTTCCATGATAATTTTTTCCATGGTTTTGCATATGAGACTAGTGAGACTTACGGGTTTAAATTTTCCAGGGTCCGTAGATGGCCCACCTTAGTGCAGAGGAATGGCTGTTGCTGTTCTCCATTTATGAGGTACAGAGCCTGTTTGGAAGCTACAGTTAAATAGCAATTCCAGAGGATGTGATAGTTCATGTTTCATGCTATTTAAAAGGCATCATGAAATATTATCTGGGCCCATTGATGCAGTCTTCTTGGCCTTAGAGAAAGCGTTAATGACCTGCTCCCTAGTGTTAGCAGAGGGAGTTATATTTAATAATATTTCCTGAGGCAAGGTTGAGGGGAAGAGAGGGCTAAAGCTGGAGCTGAATTTGTCAGCCAGTAGGTTTGCTATATCTTCTGGCTCAATATAGGTGGCTCCTCTTACAATGAGCTCTGCACACAATTGTGTATTGCCTTTGAGGTTGCGGCTATAGCTAAAAAATGCCTTGGAGGCCAAATTTACTTCAGATTAGGCTTTGTTAGACTTAATTTGTCCTCTGAGTTGTTTGCTTAGTTTGATGACAGTGTGTTTATCCTGCTGGGTGCTGCAGCTCCTAATTGTTGCCACGATTTTCTTCCTTCTGTTATACAACCTACTGATTTTGGGATTCCACCAGGGTGCAGATGGCTTGTGTTTGAGTTAGTTCTGTATTCTTCCTGGTGGGTACAGCTGCCTCTATGCATCTATTAACATGCTTATACAGTGTTTCTGTAAGCAGTTCTGCATATACAGCACTGTTCTCATGGTTTATGGGGGCTTGACATTTTGCTATGTTATCACTTAACAACAGAAAGTTAGACTTAGAGAAGTTCCTGAATATTGCAGGTTTAGATGGGGTTCCAGGTTTTATTTTTACTTCAAAGGAGACCATTATGTGGTCTGGCCTTACCAGTAAAGATATTACACTAGGGGATGTGAAGCACTCTCTCATATTAGTGAGGGCCAGATCCAGTATGAGTCCACCCCGGTTGGTGCATTGACAATCTGGTCCAGGGAGTTTGTGTTAACAAAATCCAGGAATCTCTGTGCCTGTATGTTTGTTGTTGTATATGATTCTCAGTTAATAATGGGGTAATTAAAGCTGCCCATGAATATGGTATTGGGTTGGATGGTGAGTGTTTCCAATAAGTTTAAATACATGGTATGGGTTTTCTGGTTCATGGAACTTCACCTATAGCTTGCAAGGAAGTGGTACTGGATTTTGTCTATGGTAATTTGAATATGGAGAAGCTCAAGTGTATTGTCCTGTTTGACCAGCCTCGAGGTATCTTTATATCTGATGTAAATTGGGACACCTCCACCTTTAGTCCCTGTCTGTTTAGTAGGTGGTCTAAATGTGTGGAAGGCATTATAACCTTGCACTTTTGGTGTGCTGTCCGGGGCTTTAAACCATATATCAGTGACAGCACAGATGTCAGAATTCTCTAGGGTGAACAGAGCTCCAATAGAGTGGAGTTTTTTGTTTAGACTCTTAGAACTGAGCAGTAACACCTTTAGATTTTCTTGGTTTTGATTTGCTATATCGGAAGTACTTTCAGTTTGGCATTGCCTAAAAAAGGCAGTCTGGGGGAAGACAATGTTTTAGCTAATATTTGAAAGCCTAGAGTGGAGAGGTGCAGACCATCCATGGCAAAGCAGCATGGTCTGTTGATCAACTCCTTCCATGCTGACAAATATTGCACCCCCCTAGAATGACACCAGAAACTAAGCCAATTATTAAAGTCAGTCATCTTTTGTTAGTATTGTCCCATTGTCCTTGGGGAAGATAAAATGTTGCTCAATGCTAGGCTTGTACCAGCCTGGGACACATTTTCCAAGAGCTCCATGATGTCTCTCTTAATATAGTCTAGGGAGGTGCATCTCAGGTCATTTACACCAACATAGAGTATGATGGGGTCATGCTGGTACTTGTTGTCCAATGAGCTGGGTGCATGCATAAAATGCTGTTACTTGTTGTCCAATGAGCTGGGTGCATGCATAAAGTGCTGGTACTTGTTGTCCAATGAGCTGGGTGCATGCATAAAGTGATGAATCCTAGCCCTTGATAAGCAACTGACTGTGATTTTTCTCCTTACTCAGTCTGGTGATAGAACCATCAGCGTGTCCCACAATGGAGTCTCCAATGACCAGAATGTTGCATTGTGTGGTGGCTTGCCTTATGGACTTAGAAGTAGAGGCTCCATGAGATGCAACTGCATGTGTTGATGTGGGTGTTGTTTTGAAAGAGTGCATTTGATGCTGCTGAGGGTATTTGTTATGTGCAGTTCATCTAGGAGATCTTTGGGGTTTAGGAAGATTACATTTAAGTGCCTCAGCATATATGAATATATGTGTCTGTCTTGAATTGAGTCTGATGGGTGCAGCATGTGTACTAATGACAACCTTAATAACATTAGAGTGCTTTTATATGAGAGCTTTGCCTATAGTGACACTGTGTAAATTCATCTCTCAAATACCATATCAGTTTGTTTGAGAATTAACTGGTTGTCAGCAAACATGAGGCAATTTCTACATTGTCTCAGGATGCCTATATCCATCAAGCTAGTAACAGAGATAGTGGGAAAGTTCATATTCATGGCAATAGATAGTTTTTTAGTGGTTAGACAATTGGAGTGGGAATATAAAGCAATGTCAGGAGTATCCAGTTTGCAACTCTGGGGCAGTACTTGCCACTGCAAACTAGGTGTCCTGTGTGCAGCTAGGTATTGGCGAAATTTCAATTCTGCTTTTACAGGAAAAGTGTCACAAAAGATGTCTGTGTCTATACAGGGCACTGCCAAACAATTGATGGGAAACTAATAAGTAGACCCTGATGAATTATGAACAAATCAAGCAGTACTTGCTGAAAAGAAAACATTGCTGGTCAGCAATGATAAAAAGAGGGAAGTCACATGAATGGCTACTGTCTAGCTACTACTGGCCTCACCACAGCTTCAGTCTGCTGGGATACAATGTTCCTTTGCTTATTCTCTCACCAGAAGCAAAACATTAGCACCAATCCCAAGATGAAAAACAGGCCACAGCCTGTTTGGTGATCCAAAGTTTTGTCACAGATGATGCAAGGGTCTTTAGGCTTGTTGTAGCCTTATCCTGGTAGATGGCTTGAATAACAACTAGACCAATCAGGAACATCAAGCACAGACACTCACTGCCCAATCAGAAACAGTCAGGAATCAATGCATTCTGCTCCTTCTCTCATCAGGAGCAAAATAAGTATAAGTACAAATTCCAAGCTGGCACCTATGAAGCAGTTATTAAGCTTTCTGGTGATCAGCAGTCTCCAGAAAATAACCCTATGATCCTTCTCTCACCAGGAGCAAAACAGAAGCACTAAACCAAGATAACTACTAAGAGGCAGAATGTGGGGTCTCCAGTAACTGGTCTTGGAGTAGATGTATGTTGCAGATTTTAAAGGTAAGGTGAAAAAATGGGTTAATATCCTAAGAACTATACTTTTCCCTAAACAGTTAGATATGAATGGGGGTTAACTTAGCATTAGCTACAATATCTAAGTGGAGAGCTACTAATTTTAAAGGAGCAAGATAAATTGGAAGGAGGTGGCCACTTTGTATTCTGGTTCTATGGAATACAGTGGGATGGCCAATAAATTTACACAGTTGAAGGGGGTGATTTCACAAAATGATAATTTTGTTCTTACAACAGCCAATGAAATAGGAGAAAGGAGAATATATCTTGTCAAATTAACATAAAGGGCAGGTAACTAGAAAGACAGTTGAGTTTAAAAACATAACAATGCCAGGGTGGGAGAGTGGGGGAACAATTAATTTCTGTGTGACTCACAAGAGACACAGCTGTGGTCTCTTTCCTAGTTTAAACATGCAACTAAAAACAGAATACAAGTAAAACAGTGCAAAGAAAGCAAATCACAGTATACAAAATAGAAGAAGGCAGTAAAATGATACAAAATACAAGAAAGCAAAAACAAACTAACCTTTCCCTCACAGCAAGTTGTGGCAGAGTCTGGGAAATGTATTCGAACTGTAAAAAAGTGAGACATGTAGTAGTGATGCCATGTTATATGTAAAGGGATCCAACATTTGAAGAACATTTGCAAATGTTACAAAAAGCATATAAACAAAGGTCATCTTCATTGATTATAGTACAGCAAATTTCTTTTCTTTCAGTACATGTAAAATCCATGCCTGTTAAGCCACAAGTTATGCAAAGACTAGTAATGCCTTATTCTCCATACTTTAAACCACAAACATTCCAGCAGACTTTACTTTTCTCAACACTACAATGAAATGTTAGGTCTAGGGTTAAATATTTTAGACAGACAATGAAAAATAAAAGGCAGCTGTTGCAAGACAAAAGTGACGCTTGGTAGGTGGCAAATCCTTTATAAGCAGAAAACTCCAAATCCAGAAAAATACAGACAATATTCATCCAAGATAAAACAGTGCAAGCAAACACAGCAGTATTAAGTGCTTTCATGTGGTAGATGACTCCTCACAATTGAATATTTTAGACCAGGGGTGTCCAACCTTTTTGCTTGCCGGGGCCACATAGAGTGAACAGAAATTGTCTTGTGGCCGCATATAAAATATATCATATAGTTAACTCTTTTGCTGCCACGGGAGACCAAAGTCGACCTCCTGGCTGTACTGTAGTACATTCAAACAATTAATAAATGTAATAAGTGCCTAATAGTTGCCTTAAAATTCTAATTCTCATTCTGATTTTAATTCTCTAATCTAACAGTTAATTCTAACATCTTAGTTAATATATAGATTTTTTTTTACAAATAAACAGATATTCACTACAGCACTAGCATTTCTCACTGGGAAAACCACTCTAGCAGTCCATCTACATACAATGTCAACATTAGCAATACTATAATCCACAAAAATAAGCCAACAAATTTGCAATAAAGTAAAGAATTCACATTACTGACTTAATAAAGCAATTCTGAATAAGCTACAGGAGGGTCTCACCCAAACAAATGACTGGTGCCAGAAACATGGCCTCAAGCTAAATGCCAAAAAATGCACAATCATCCCCTTTGAGGAGAGTGATGTCCCCACAAATTATCACATTAATAACAATGTTGTAAGCACGCAATCAGTCGTGAGGTGCTTGGGCACCCAGGTTGATAGAAACCTGACTTTTGACCACCAAGTTGTCTCCATTGTACGGAAAGCTTTTTACATGGCCCACCTCATTAGTAAGGGTATCTCATCCAGGGACAAGGAGGTCATAACATCCCTGTATTCTTCCTTTACAAGAGCAATTATTGAGCGCAACACCCCTGTTGGCATGTGCCTCAGCAAAACACCATGCCAAAAGAAAGAGTACAACCATTTCTGACAAAAAAGGTCAAATGACTGAGTTCACTTAGTTATCCAAACAGACTAAAAAGCTTCTTGCTCTCCTCTGTCTCTCACTGGCCCCTATAAATTTCATCACTGGCTTGCTTTCCAGGCTAAGAAAGATCCTGGTTATATTTAAAACACTCACTACAAAGACCACAGCTTTCACTGCAGCATAAACAAGCCACTTTGTATGAACAGGTTCTTGACACAAAAACTTTCAACTTCTGTAAAAAGCTCCTGTCATTATCAAACAATGTAGTTCAACAACACTACAACTGGATGGATAGCCATGAATGTACTCCTTAAGTAAGTAGCATAGCCTTCATCAAACCGGAAGGAAAATCCAAATACTAAACTTTCCCAGCTGGATGGCTAAGATCTAATATTGGTTACTCAAGTCTACTTGTCTAAGAAGAGGGGCCTATTTAACTAAGAATTCCATTTGCAAAAATATATTCATTATACATATTAAATCTCTCTCTCTCTTACACACACACACACACACACACACACACACACACACACACACACACACACACACACACAAAAGGAGCCCCTACTTGTAAAATAGGCAACCTCAGTAATCACATGACACAGTCTCACTGATTGAAACTGTCTGGAAGTCAAAATATCTGGAAAAAAAATCATAATAGAGATGGATACATCCATGCAATTTCCCACCACCAA
This sequence comes from Protopterus annectens, assembly GCF_019279795.1. Lineage (NCBI taxonomy): Eukaryota > Metazoa > Chordata > Ceratodontiformes > Protopteridae > Protopterus > Protopterus annectens. Next base: position 811,791,038 of record NC_056751.1, on the reverse strand, counting down.
AAGGACCATCAATAAATCAACAAACAATTGCTCAGCAAAAAATTAAATCAATAAGAAATCTATAAACTCTCTAAGATCATATTACATACTGGAGTAAACATATAACTTCCCTCCAATCTAAAGCCATTTGACATTCAGACATTTTAATTTGTGCAGAAGTTATTCACAGACTGATCATTTACTAAGCTGTAATGCTGACCATCGCTTTTGAAAAAACAAATTCCCACACTTTGTCAATAGCTCAAAGTGAAGAAAGGATTACTTTTTTTATTTATTATGTATTTATTTAATATTGGAAAACATCTTTAAAACTGTTAAATTGATCACACACCCATAAACACAGTAAAGTTATTGTGATAAGTAAACTACAGACTGCTGCAAGAAATCAGTCACAGCACACTATGCTTACGTCCGAACCAATGAAGCATACCTGTCAATTCCAAAAGAATTAAAGTAGCGTAATAAGAAAGTTATTTGCAAGGTTACATGGCGGTTTATAATGGAAATAAGTGGAGATATTAAAAACGCTCTGTTTCTCATAATTATGCTGAAAAGTCTTCCAAGGTAAATACAACCATCTGATTTAGCATGGAACCATACCTCTCAACCTTAGAGCAAGAATTCTGGACAAAGCGAAAAATAAAATTGGGATACAGGCCCAAAAATAGTTATGCATCACAGACACCATTGAAACAAATGTAGCTGCAAACATTATACATCACGTACAATGTTTCTATCCCATTATTGTCAGTTAAGCATTATATGGCTCATTCAACCCTGCCTTCTTTTGCAACAAAGAAAACCATACTTTGAAATGACAAATCCATTAGAAATAATAAAACACATTGACTCCACATCCTGCAACTTCCTACCTGCAAACAACCACAGAGCTTTCACTGAAACTAGGTCTGCTTATTTCCATAGAATGACACCTCTGCCTAATTAAGTCTAATGGTATACCATCTACTGGGATCTGGACTACCTGAAATAAATTAAATTATGGCCTGTAAATTGCAAGTGCACTTTGTTTAATTAAACTACATTTCAAAGCTCACTTGCTGTATTTTTTCAGTAACATCCCAATATCCATTTCCAGGTCACTTTACAAGACATTGGCAGTGGTAGACTTAGCATCCTTCAGATCCTTACAGGACCACACTCATACTGCTAACATTGCCCATTAAATGTAAATATCCATCCATGGCAAGAAGCTATGTCTTAAAAAAATCTATTTTTGGCATTCCTAGTACCCAAGTATCAGGTTTTGAAACAAAGAAACATATTCTCCACAGTTTGTAAGTCTCTGTCTTTAATAATCATCTACTTTTGCAGCACTCCCAACACAAACACATACATACACACTAAAACCCCAAACATTTAAAAAATGACATTGTGCCCAACTGATTTGCCAGTATTGATGATCCACCAAGATATGCTTACTGTTGTCCAATCTATCACTGCTTAGAACCCACCAATGACAAGACAGTACTGGGTGATTTTTTTGTTTGTCAAAAAAAAATAAACTTTATATGCTACAGTCCCACATTAGTCAATCCACTACTGACCCATTAACCCTAGGCTGCTGTCTCATTCTTGCTCCCTGGGACTGTATTACCTTGGATGACTACTTTTATTTCCTAAGCAAAAGACAAATTGGAAGATGAGGCAAAAATCCAGACATTCTTCGAAAATCCATACAGTTGAGAGGTATGATTTCATATTCAATACAACACTCTCCCTGTCAGAAAAGCTGCAATTTAATGAAAGTGTACTTTTAATGTAGGATGCATTTGTGAGCTAACTTGCTTGTACGTTAGCCTCTTTGTGCATGTGTCTCTCTCTGTCTCTCTGTCATGCACACATAAACACACACACACACACTTCTACTTTCCTGCACACAAACATTCTGCTTTCATGCATGCACTCACTCACACCATACTTACCTATTAACACAGGTTAAGTGCTGTCTCTTTAAAAGGCAATGGCAGCAAATCCATAGACGGGGTCCCTCTTCAGCAAGAACACACACATTGATTCTTTGGCACGAAATTATGGCGCGAACACACAGACCTTTCTTTGGTGCAAAAAAATCGAAACTTGAAGGATGCTTTGGTGCATGCGCACACCGATGTTAAGAGTTACAGGTCACGGGTGTGAAAAACACAACATAAAAGTGTTTTGGGGCATGCGTACATCGATGTTGAAGTTAGAGGTAGAGGGCCGCATGACAGAGCTCTGAGGGCCGCATGTGGCCCACAGGCCGCAGGTTGGACACATCTATTTTAGACAGAGCATATTTTAATCAAACATATGCAAATATATCCAAAATTATAGCACCATTGCATATGGAATAAGGATGTCATGCCTCACATACCCATACCACTGAAGTATAGCAGTACCTGTATCCCTGAATATAGCAGTACCTGTACCCCTGAATTATAGTAGTACCTGTACACCTGAAGTATAGCAGTACCTGTACATCTGTAGTATAGCAATACCTGTACCCCTAAAGTATAGCAGTACCTGTACCCCTGAAATATGGCAGTACCCCTACCCCTGAAGTATAGCAGTACCTGTACCCATGAAGTATAGCAGTACCTGTTCCCCTGAAGTATAGCAGTACCTGTACATCTGTAGTATAGCAGTTCCTGTACCCCTAAAGTACAGCAGTACTTGTACCCATGAAGTATAGCAGTTGCATGAATGACACATGAAGATGACTCAAGATGGTGTCAGAAACTAAAGGCCCACAAACTCTGCAAACAAGGCAGATCCAAAAATTACCAGACCTAATAAAGATAAGAATGACACAAATAAACAGAATTAATATGTTAAGAACAGTATACAGGCATTCATATTATTAAATGAAGATTCAGAATGACAAACAGTACAGATGAGTAGCTGTAGGACCAGTCAGTGATTGTTCTTATGATATAAGGAAACAAAACTCAGGCCAGAAAAATGGGCTAATGCCTCTGTCTTGAAAGATTAGTTTCAATACTTATATAAGGAAAAAGTCTTTAGCATTACAGGAATACAGTAAGCACCTGAGATGTCAATTCAATATGCAGGTATGGATTATTTTTAATGAAACCAAAGGTAACTCGTCACTATGCATGTCTGCAGGAAAACTAGGACTCAGTAATGCTAGGATGACATTAATGAGAGATGAAGAGAAAAAAGTCAGGTTACAGATTTTATTGGAGTAGCTTATTTATTCAAAAATTGTGAAAACATGCCCCAGAAGTTATAAATATAATGCTGTTAGAATTCAATAATCAGATAATTAGCTAATTTCCTTGATACAATACTGAATGTATCTTAAACAGAAGATATCTATCACAGACACCCATCCATACCAAGGGTTTCAATCCACTGCCAGTAATAATAACATCCATTTCCAGATGTCAGGATACAAATAACACAGACAATTATTGCAACACTTAAGATAACAGACTATTATTTGGCCATGATTTTCTTTCAAGCTACAACTGTCTAATCTGTTAGGTGGCCCATCAAGTTTAACTTTTGTTTGCATAGCTCAAATCAAGCATAGTATACGA
>NC_056751.1:811762475-811779975 GCF_019279795.1 Protopterus annectens | reverse complement strand
TGTTTTTTTTTTTTTTTTGTTTTTGTTTTGTTTTAATTTTGCAAACAACTGGCTTTAAAATGAGAGGAAGTTAAGAAACTGAAAAATGGCAACTATTAAACACATTTGTGAGAGTTCCTATGCTTTTTTTTTATTAGCAGCTGTTTCAGAACTTTACAGAGAATGGACTGACGGCACCAGATGCACTTGAGAAAAGGCAGATCATCATCATCACCCCCTTTATCTACATGGGGTTGGGGTGTCATAACTGTTGCCATCTCTCTGTATTGAATGCCTCTCTCCTGCCTTCTTCAACACTCATGCTTGACTATTACAGGTCTTCTCACACAATCCAGCCACCTGTTTGCTGGATGCCCTGCCTATTACAGGTCTCCTCACACAATCCAGCCATCTCTTTGCTGGATGCCCTGCCTGACTATTACAGGTCTCCTCACACAATCCAGCCACCTCTTTGCTGAATGCCCTGTTTTCTTTTTCCTTCTTCCTGTCTCTCCTAAATCTTTTCATTATATTGTCTTCTGCTTTTCTGTATATGTGCTTGAACCACTATAACCTGTTCTTGTTCCCTTTTCTGCAGTTGGAGCGACTTTGGCTTCTGCTCTTATGTTTTCATTTGTCTATCCAATAGTGTGCATCCTACCACCTGTCTCAAGCACTTCATCTCCATTACCTCTAGCTTCCTCAGCTGCTCTGCCTTTACTGCCCAGGTTTCCACATCATACAGTAGTACTGGTCACACCACTGTTTTGTACATGTTACTTTTCAGCTTTTTTGGCATTCTTCTGTCCACCTGACACTGCGCCAGTTGGCTGCGGCCTCAGTGATTCTAGCTCATTTAGACTTCCCTTCTTTTCAACCACCCATCCCAGATACTTGAAGCTGTTAACCAGTTCCACTATTTCCCTTTTATCTCAGGTTTCAGCTTCTTCTGAAATCCACAATTTGATGCCATAAAAGGCAAATATCAATCAGAAACTGACTAGAGCAACATGGGCGAGTTGGGAGATATTGAAAAATATGAAGTATGTATGTAGCTGACAGTGGAAAATAAGGTGTGTTTTAAAAGGAATAGGAAATAATATAATGGTTCAGTTCTAAAGAAGTTCCATTCTATAAGGAACAAAAGTGCTGAACTTTTACTAGTAAAAATCCATGGGCATTACCCCTGGTCAGTGTTTGTGGTGTTTATGAGGTTTTGGTTATGCTGATTATAGAATTTTATGGTTCATAACTGTAGACTCAAAATAGCTGGCATATTAAGATTTAGAATGCAAAGCAATGCAGAAGCTTTAGGTAGTCAGAAACAATTAGGTGGAATATAAATATGAAAGTTTGAAGAGTTAGGTGGTATATCTAACAATATGAAGATAGTTTGCAGTGGCTTCATGAAGTTTTTAGCACATTTATATAATATTGTCAAGCAGATTTGGAAAAACAAGGAGGTAGATAAGAGGAGAAGAGACATCCAGCCAAGAGCTGGATAAACTGAATGAGATAAGACCTGAAACAAGGTGGCCCAGCAGATAGCATTGTCACCGCAGTCACAGCAAGAGGTTCCCCAGTTTGATTCTTGACTAGGGTGCCTTCTGTGCAAAGTCTGCATGTCCTCCCTCTGTTCATGTGGGTTTCCTCCAGGTGCTCCAGTTTCCTCCCACATTCCATGCAGCAGATGGATTGGACACTCTAAATTGGCCGTATGTGTGACTGTGCATGTGAGTGTGTGGTGTGGGAGAACTACCACAGCAGGGGTAACCACCTGGCAGTGTAAACCTTGGGTATAGACAATTGTCACTGTTGAAGTGACACCCTCATCCCATGTAGATAAAGGGGTGGTAGATGGCTGGATAAGACTTGAGGCAGCTGGGTATGACTGTCAAAGAAGGTAAGGCAAGGTTTCTGAACATAGAGAAGTAACAATGGTTGATACAACAACCTAACCCTGTGTTAAAATGGGACAATAAATGTTGTAGATGGTGATTCAGTCAGTTTTTTTTTTATTTTTTTGGACCTAATTTGTACCAGCCCAGCTCCCATTGACCCATGTCCACACTGGGTCTACTAGCATCCCCCCAACATGTTCCAGAACTTCTTGGGCCAGTCGTGTATTTTAAGGGTGAACTGGGGACTCAGCTGACTGTGCATCTGCTTGGTGGGGGGGTGTATTTTATATGTCCTAACCATTTTACCCTTTCCACACCCCCCCCCATGCTTGCCATGTGCATCTGAAGGCAACTCCCCTCATTGGACCATGCCTCCCCTTAGGGAGCATCACCAGCGAGTGCTGTCCCCCAGGGAAACCAGGTTGGCAAGGTCATAGGCAAGACTTTATCCCCCGATGCTATCAGAGACTTGATAAAGTCGGTTCTTGTGGGACAGCAGTGGAAACATGTTTTTGTTTTACTTACATTTGAAAGGAAAAAAGCACAGGTGAGGCTGAAAATTAGAGTCTGTTTAACATAGCTGGCAGGGTTATGGAAAACAGTTAAATGAATGTTTCAGCTTGCATAGATTAAAAACAAAACAAGTTGTCACATATATTGAATATGCTGCTTTAGGAATAACTAAATAACGGATGTTAGCATGATAGAAAAGGAGAATCTCATCATCATATACCAGTTTCGAGCAGGCTATTGTTCATGTGCCTAGTGTAGGGTTGCAGAGATACTCTTTACCAACATTTAGGAACTCTCTTGGCATTTTAAAAGCACAGTGAAATTGTCTGGGAGTATGGCACCTTGTTCTGGACATTATTTACTGGGCACCAAGATGAACGCAGAACACTCATTCTGTATATGTGTTATAGATGTTATACAATCAAAAGACAGTAGATTAAAGCTGATTTTTACAAAAGTTTTTAATAAGCTGTAATACTAAATTTCATGTAAATGCCAAATATAGAATACAGGTATTAACTTAAAATGTCTCCAGATGATCTCTCCTCCACACACACACACACACACACACATACACACACACACACACACACACACACACACACACACACACACGTGCGCACACACCTATTAATAAAACAGAATTATTAAAGCATGCTAAAAACATATGGACCATGTGACAACACAGCAGTGCAATTCATAGAATTTCAGTAGCATCATAATTAAGGAAACTTTATGTGAGCAGCATAGTACTACATTTTAATTCCTTTAACACAGAACCATTGAACATGAAAATACAAACATAAAAATCAGTGTCTGAAGATGTCATTATGAAGCAACAATTGCAACTTACTGTTATAAAACAATGGAAGCCTCTTCCTAATAAAATAAACTTTTAGAAACCTACTATTAGAAGAGGTGATGTTGTTAATTTTACTGAACAGAATGAGACGAAATGGATTATCATGTTGAGAGCAGATAGGGAGCCTGGCTTAAATGATAGAGTGCCTATGAGACCTATGTTGAAAGGCAGGAGACTCAAGGTTTAGTGTGGTAGTTAGTATACACACACATTTATATTTTTTATATGTCTTGGTGTATATATGTACTTGTCCTTTTATTGAAAGACTGTGTAATATGCAGTATTAAGTGATGGTTTTATCACGATATTAGTATGTTTTTAATGAGCCATGTTTATTGTACACTCATTCTATTTTTTACTGTTGATTAATGTGAATGTAATAATTAATAGTCACATGTTATTTAATTGTTGATTATTTAATTATAATATAGGATGTGATGTCAGTTTTAAAGAGTATAAATAGGAAGTTTTAAGAAATTTGGTGTTTTGGCTAGAAGAAGCCCAGTGGGGTGAAAGCACTTGCCATACTTGTGTTCTTGTCGAATAAAAAAGATCATTTCATTTTATCCATGAAGTGAAGACTGTTTTCTCTATTTTGATGAAGTGAAGACTGCTTGTCTTGTGCTTTGTTTTATTACGAAGACTCATTGATGTGGATTTTATTCTGCCAGCTCGTACTCCTGTGTTTTGCTGCTGTTTTACTTATATTCTTGTACAGAAGTTTTAACTCTTGGGTAGCAGTTTGTGACATGTGCTTCCTATGATTAGTTTTGAGCAGTTTCTACTATAACTGGAAATAAATAAACAGGGTCAAATTCTACTCAGCATTATTGATTGCTTACCTGTTGTAGCTGCTCTTAAGGTCTTATGTCATTACACTCTCAGTAGTTATTATGAGTCAATGTCAGAGGTCCATCAGGCTGTACACTTGCCTCTAACACTGGCATGATTAGAAGGCTGTGGGTCCCCTTATCAGATGTTTGGATTCACGTCCCAGAGCTGGGTATTACACTCCAAGGTGCTAAAGTGAAGTCCCATCTGCCTTAGTTGGTTGTGGTTTTAGTGATCATTAAACAACCCAATTCAGATATGAAAGAGAGTAACGTTTTTTTGGTGTCCTAACCAAATTCCTCCACTCTGGATATATACTGCCTTAAATTATCTGCAAAAAAAAACTAGTGTATCCAGTCTTGTAAGTCAAAGTTATTATTATTTGATAAAGCTTCAACCTCCAAGTAATGGCCTATTAGTATAAAAATGAAACGCTGTAAGGAAATCCTGTTTTTTATTTATTTTTTTTTCTATAACAAGCTGTGGTTAACTGCCACGTTCTTTGCATATTGGGACCATAACAGTTTTAAGAAAAAAAATTATGCTAACAGAAATCATAAAAGGCTGTATTGAGTGAAAGTAACCTGTTTATGCAAAGTTTAAAAAAAACTGTGTTAGTGAACCACATTTCAGGGATTATGGTTATAATTCAGTGAATTAGTGTGTCAAATGTAATTACTTCTGTGATTTTTAGATTTACTTTAATGCAATAACTGCATGTAACTACATTCTCTGGCTCATACAACTGCTTGTTAGACATTTGGTTTAATCAGTGTGTCAGATGTAATTACTCTATGAGTTTGGGCTTTAACAGGTTTATATAGTTATACTTATTGGTTTATGCCGTTACTTATTAGGCATTTGGTGAAAGGGTAAGAAAATGGTAACTGTAGTGACCCAGGGAAGTACAGTATAATACAGACAACTTACACAGTGAATTAAACACACAAACTCAACAATTCAGAAGGAGCCTCAGCACTCCCTTTAAGCCAAGGGCTGTGGTAAAAAGGATCTGTTTCTGTGATGCAGTGTTTTGCGATTCAGAGACACATTAACTGCAATGAGGAAAGATCTCATTATCATCTAATTTGCATGTTGCTGAATCAACATTAACTACTCTGAGTGCAGATCAGTACTTTCCTGCAGTAGTTAACACTGGCAACCTATACATTGCTTTGGCACAGGCACCCCCAGTCACTCTTCCACCCACATGTACACGCATAAAACACACACGCACATGCATGCATGCATGCACAAGCATATGTGCATGCATACACACACACACACACACACACACACACACACACACACACACACACACACACACACACACACACCACATACTCCATACCAGTCTGTGTGTTGTCAGAACTTCCCCGATGTCTCCATTTTTTCTGCCATGGCAAATAACACATGATTGCAGTCAGTTATTAATACCAGATATTAGAGTTTCACACTTCTTATCCTTCAGCAAATTCATTCTTGTGCAAAAAAAAATTATTCTGGTAACTTTCTTTGTCTTTGTCTAGATATCTTGCACAGTGATGTCCCTCTCTCTTGTAACTCACAAACTGCTACAGGCATTGAAAAATACCCAAGATTCTTATTATATGTTATAACACACTTGTGATGCTCTCTCATCAGTAACAACAGTGGATTAATACCAATGTTTCCTGTTCCAATGATACAGGGTTTGAATCCTCCCCCCTTTGTAATTTGTTTTTTTTCCTAACTCTTATTTATTATTCAGATTGTATCACTGGTGTCTGGTGTTGGCACAAGGGAATCCAGTGGGATGGTACAGGGTTAAAATCCTTTTTATTGCCTTTAAGGCAAACTATTTATAGTATCCCTGGGAATTCATTGCTCACCTGAACCATGCTCTGTAGAATTGCCATTAAGACATAATATATAAGTGTAATCATTTGTGCCTAGATGTCCCCATGACCCACTTTATGGGTAAGTTCCATTAAGACATGAGATGTAGGAATAACCTGATATGTAGTGGTCCCCCACCCACGCTATGTGTAAGTGCTGTTAAAGAAAGAGATGTAAGTGGAATCCCCGGTGTCTAGTGTCATTCCTGTCCCACATTACAAGTAACTGCTGCTAGGGCACAAGATGTAAGCGTAATCCCAGGTGTCTATTGTTATTCCTGTCCCACATTACAAGTAACTGCTGCTAGGGAACAAGATGTAAGTGTAATCCCAGGTGTCTAGTGTTATTCCTGTCCCACATTACAAGTAACTGCTGCTAGGGCACAAGATGTAAGTGTAATCCCAGGTGTCTGGTGTTATTCTTGTCCCACATTACAAGTAACTGCTGCTAGGGTACAACATGTAAGTGTAATCCCAGGTGTCTAGTGTTATTCCTGTCCCACATTACAAGTAACTGCTGCTAGGGCACAAGATATAAGTGTAATCCCAGGTGTCTGGTGTTATTCCTGTCCCACATTACAAGTAACTGCTGCTAGGGCACAAGATGTAAGTGTAATCCCAGGTGTCTAGTGTTATTCCTGTCCCACATTACAAGTAATTGCTGCTAGGGTACAAGATGTAAGTGTAATCCCCGGTGTCTAGTGTTATTCCTATCCCACATTACAAGTAACTGCTGCTAGGGCACAAGATGTAAGTGTAATCCCAGGTGTCTGGTGTTATTCCTGTCCCACATTACAAGTAACTGCTGCTAGGGCACAAGATGTAAGTGTAATCCCAGGTGTCTAGTGTTATTCCTGTCCCACATTACAAGTAATTGCTGCTAGGGCACAAGATGTAAGTGTAATCCCAGGTGTCTGGTGTTGTTCCTGTCCCACATTACAAGTAACTGCTGCTAGGGAACAAGATGTAAGTGTAATCCCAGGTGTCTGGTGTTATTCCTGTCCAACATTACAAGTAACTGATGCTAGGGTACAAGATGTAAGCGTAATCCCAGGTGTCTGGTGTTATTCCTGTCCCACATTACAAGTAACTGCTGCTAGGGCACAAGATGTAAGTGTAATCCCAGGTGTCTGGTGTTATTCTTGTCCCACATTACAAGTAACTGCTGCTAGGGTACAACATGTAAGTGTAATCCCAGGTGTCTAGTGTTATTCCTGTCCGACATTACAAGTAACTGCTGCTAGGGCACAAGATGTAATTGTAATCCCAGGTGTCTAGTGTTATTCCTGTCCCACATTACAAGTAACTGCTGCTAGGGAACAAGATGTAAGTGTAATCCCAGGTGTCTAGTGTTATTCCTGTCCCACATTACAAGTAACTGCTGCTAGGGTACAAGATGTAAGTGTAATCCCAGGTGTCTAGTGTTATTCCTGTCCCACATTACAACTAACTGCTGCTAGGGTACAAGATGTAAGTGTAATCCCAGGTGTCTATTGTTATTCCTGTCCCACATTACAAGTAACTGCTGCTAGGGAACAAGATGTACGTGTAATCCCGGTTTCTTGTGTTATTCCTGTCCCACGTTACAAGTAACTGCTGCTAGGGCACAAGATGTAAGTGTAATCCCCGGTGTCTTGTGTTATTCCTGTCCCACGTTACAAGTAACTGCTGCTAGGGCACAAGATGTAAGTGTAATCCCCGGTGTCTTGTGTTATTCCTGTCCCACATTACAAGTAACTGCTGCTAGGGCACAAGATGTAAGTGTAATCCCAGGTGTCTTGTGTTATTCCTGTCCCACATTACAAGTAACTGCTGCTAGGGTACAAGATGTAAGTGTAATCCCAGGTGTCTGGTGTTATTCCTGTCCCACATTACAAGTAACTGCTGCTAGGGCACAAGATGTAAGTGTAATCCCAGGTGTCTGGTGTTATTCCTGTCCCACATTACAAGTAACTGCTGCTAGGGCACAAGATGTAAGTGTAATCCCAGGTGTCTGGTGTTATTCCTGTCCCACATTACAAGTAACTGCTGCTAGGGCACAAGATGTAAGTGTAATCCCAGGTGTCTGGTGTTATTCCTGTCCCACATTACAAGTAACTGCTGCTAGGGTACAAGATGTATGTGTAATCCCAGGTGTCTGGTGTCATTCCTGTCCCACATTACAAGTAACTGCTGCTAGGGCACAAGATGTAAGTGTAATCCCAGGTGTCTGGTGTTATTCCTGTCCCACATTACAAGTAACTGCTGCTAGGGAACAAGATGTAAGTGTAATCCCAGGTGTCTGGTGTTATTCCTGTCCAACATTACAAGTAACTGCTGCTAGGGCACAAGATGTACATGTAATCCCAGGTGTCTGGTGTTATTCATGTCCCACATTATAAGTAACTGCTGCTAGGGTACAAGATGTAAGCGTAATCCCAGGTGTCTAGTGTTATTCCTGTCCCACATTACAAGTAACTGCTGCTAGGGCACAAGATGTAAATGTAATCCCCGGTGTCTTGTGTTATTCCTGTCCCACGTTACAAGTAACTGCTGCTAGGTAACAAGATGTAAGTGTAATCCCAGGTATCTAGTGTTATTCCTGTCCCACATTACAAGTGACTGCTGCTAGGGAACAAGATGTACGTGTAATCCCCGGTTTCTTGTGTTATTCCTGTCCCACATTACAAGTAACTGCTGCTAGGGCACAAGATGTAAATGTAATCCCCGGTGTCTTGTGTTATTCCTGTCCCACGTTACAAGTAACTGCTGCTAGGGAACAAGATGTACGTGTAATCCCCGGTTTCTTGTGTTATTCCTGTCCCACATTACAAGTAACTGCTGCTAGGGCACAAGATGTAAGCGTAATCCCAGGTGTCTATTGTTATTCCTGTCCCACATTACAAGTAACTGCTGCTAGGGAACAAGATGTAAATGTAATCCCCGGTGTCTTGTGTTATTCCTGTCCCACGTTACAAGTAACTGCTGCTAGGGAACAAGATGTACGTGTAATCCCCGGTTTCTTGTGTTATTCCTGTCCCACATTACAAGTAACTGCTGCTAGGGCACAAGATGTACGTGTAATCCCAGGTGTCTAGTGTTATTCCTGTCCCACATTACAAGTAACTGCTGCTAGGGTACAAGATGTAAGTGTAATCCCAGGTGTCTGGTGTCATTCCTGTCCCACATTACAAGTAACTGCTGCTAGGGAACAAGATGTAAGTGTAATCCCAGGTGTCTAGTGTTATTCCTGTCCCACATTACAAGTAACTGCTGCTAGGGCACAAGATGTAAGTGTAATCCCAGGTGTCTAGTGTTATTCCTGTCCCACATTACAAGTAACTGCTGCTAGGGCACAAGATGTAAGTGTAATCCCAGGTGTCTGGTGTTATTCCTGTCCCACATTACAAGTAACTGCTGCTAGGGTACAAGATGTAAGTGTAATCCCAGGTGTCTAGTGTTATTCCTGTCCCACATTACAAGTAACTGCTGCTAGGGTACAAGATGTAAGTGTAATCCCAGGTGTCTAGTGTTATTCCTGTCCCACATTACAAGTAACTGCTGCTAGGGCACAAGATGTAAGTGTAATCCCAGGTGTCTGGTGTTATTCCTGTCCCACATTACAAGTAACTGCTGCTAGGGCACAAGATGTAAGTGTAATCCCAGGTGTCTAGTGTTATTCCTGTCCCACATTACAAGTAACTGCTGCTAGGGCACAAGATGTAAGTGTAATCCCAGGTGTCTTGTGTTATTCCTGTCCCACATTACAAGTAACTGCTGCTAGGGTACAAGATGTAAGTGTAATCCCAGGTGTCTTGTGTTATTCCTGTCCCACATTACAAGTAACTGCTGCTAGGGCACAAGATGTAAGTGTAATCCCAGGTGTCTAGTGTTATTCCTGTCCCACATTACAAGTAACTGCTGCTAGGGCACAAGATGTAAGTGTAATCCCAGGTGTCTGGTGTTATTCCTGTCCCACATTACAAGTAACTGCTGCTAGGGCACAAGATGTAAGTGTAATCCCAGGTGTCTGGTGTTATTCCTGTCCCACATTACAAGTAACTGCTGCTAGGGAACAAGATGTAAGTGTAATCCCAGGTGTCTAGTGTTATTCCTGTCCCACATTACAAGTAACTGCTGCTAGGGTACAAGATGTAAGTGTAATCCCAGGTGTCTTGTGTTATTCCTGTCCCACATTACAAGTAACTGCTGCTAGGGAACAAGATGTAAGTGTAATCCCAGGTGTCTGGTGTTATTCCTGTCCCACATTACAAGTAACTGCTGCTAGGGCACAAGATGTAAGTGTAATCCCAGGTGTCTAGTGTTATTCATGTCCCACATTACAAGTAACTGCTGCTAGGGAACAAGATGTAAGTGTAATCCCAGGTGTCTGGTGTTATTCATGTCCCACATTACAAGTAACTGCTGCTAGGGAACAAGATGTAAGTGTAATCCCAGGTGTCTGGTGTTATTCCTGTCCCACATTACAAGTAACTGCTGCTAGGGTACAAGATGTAAGTGTAATCCCAGGTGTCTAATGTTATTCCTGTCCCACATTACAAGTAACTGCTGCTAGGGAACAAGATGTAAGTGTAATCCCCGGTGTCTAGTGTTATTCCTGTCCCACATTACAAGTAACTGCCGCTAGGGCACAAGATGTAAGTGTAATCCCAGGTGTCTTGTGTTATTCCTGTCCCACATTACAAGTAACTGCTGCTAGGGCACAAGATGTAAGTGTAATCCCAGGTGTCTGGTGTTATCCCTGTCCCACATTACAAGTGACTGCTGCTAGGGCACAAGATGTAAGTGTAATTCCAGGTGTCTGGTGCTGTTCCTGTCCCACATTACAAGTAACTGCTGCTAGGGAACAAGATGTAAGTGTAATCCCCGGTGTCTAGTGTTATTCCTGTTCCACATTACAAGTAACTGCTGCTAGGGCACAAGATGTAAGTGTAATCCCCGGTGTCTTGTGTTATTCCTGTCCCACATTACAAGTAACTGCTGCTAGGGAACAAGATGTAAGTGTAATCCCAGGTGTCTAGTGTTATTCCTGTCCCACATTACAAGTAACTGCTGCTAGGGCACAAGATGTAAGTGTAATCCCAGGTGTCTGGTGTTATTCCTGTCCCACATTACAAGTAACTGCTGCTAGGGCACAAGATGTAAGTGTAATCCCAGGTGTCTGGTGTTATTCCTGTCCCACATTACAAGTAACTGCTGCTAGGGCACAAGATGTAAGTGTAATCCCAGGTGTCTAGTGTTATTCCTGTCCCACATTACAAGTAACTGCTGCTAGGGTACAAGATGTAAGTGTAATCCCTGGTGTCTAGTGTTATTCCTGTCCCACATTACAAGTAACTGCTGCTAGGGCACAAGATGTAAGTGTAATCCCAGGTGTCTGGTGTTATTCCTGTCCCACATTACAAGTAACTGCTGCTAGGGCACAAGATGTAAGTGTAATCCCCGGTGTCTTGTGTTATTCCTGTCCCACATTACAAGTAACTGCTGCTAGGGCACAAGATGTAAGTGTAATCCCAGGTGTCTGGTGTTATTCCTGTCCCACATTACAAGTAACTGCTGCTAGGGCACAAGATGTAAGTGTAATCCCAGGTGTCTAGTGTTATTCCTGTCCCACATTACAAGTAACTGCTGCTAGGGCACAAGATGTAAGTGTAATCCCAGGTGTCTAGTGTTATTCCTGTCCCACATTACAAGTAACTGCTACTAGGGTACAAGATGTAAGTGTAATCCCAGGTGTCTTGTGTTATTCCTGTCCCACATTACAAGTAACTGCTGCTAGGGCACATGATGTAAGTGTAATCCCAGGTGTCTGGTGTTATTCCTGTCCCACATTACAAGTAACTGCTGCTAGAGTACAAGATGTAAGTGTAATCCCCAGGTGTCTGGTGTTATTCCTGTCCCACATTACAAGTAACTGCTGCTAGGGCACAAGATGTAAGTGTAATCCCAGGTGTCTAGTGTTATTCCTGTCCCACATTACAAGTAATTGCTGCTAGGGCACAAGATGTACGTGTAATCCCAGGTGTCTAGTGTTATTCCTGTCCCACATTACAAGTAACTGCTGCTAGGGTACAAGATGTAAGTGTAATCCCAGGTGTCTTGTGTTATTCCTGTCCCACATTACAAGTAACTGCTGCTAGGGTACAAGATGTAAGTGTAATCCCTGGTGTCTAGTGTTATTCCTGTCCCACGTTACAAGTAACTGCTGCTAGGGTACAAGATGTAAGTGTAATCCCAGGTGTCTGGTGTTATTCCTGTCCCACATTACAAGTAACTGCTGCTAGGGCACAAGATGTAAGTGTAATCCCCGGTGTCTAGTGTTATTCCTGTTCCACATTACAAGTAACTGCTGCTAGGGCACAAGATGTAAGTGTAATCCCCGGTGTCTTGTGTTATTCCTGTCCCACATTACAAGTAACTGCTGCTAGGGAACAAGATGTAAGTGTAATCCCAGGTGTCTAGTGTTATTCCTGTCCCACATTACAAGTAACTGCTGCTAGGGTACAAGATGTAAGTGTAATCCCAGGTGTCTGATGTTATTCCTGTCCAACATTACAAGTAACTGCTGCTAGGGCACAAGATGTAAGTGTAATCCCAGGTGTCTAGTGTTATTCCTGTCCCACATTACAAGTAACTGCTGCTAGGGAACAAGATGTAAGTGTAATCCCAGGTGTCTAGTGTTATTCCTGTCCCACATTACAAGTAACTGCTGCTAGGGCACATGATGTAAGTGTAATCCCAGGTGTCTAGTGTTATTCCTGTCCCACATTACAAGTAACTGCTGCTAGGGCACAAGATGTAAGTGTAATCCCAGGTGTTTAGTGTTATTCCTGTCCCACATTACAAGTAACTGCTGCTAGGGTACAAGCTGTAAGTGTAATCCCTGGTGTCTAGTGTTATTCCTGTCCCACGTTACAAGTAACTGCTGCTAGGGTACAAGATGTAAGTGTAATCCCAGGTGTCTGGTGTTATTCCTGTCCCACATTACAAGTAACTGCTGCTAGGGCACAAGATGTAAGTGTAATCCCCGGTGTCTAGTGTTATTCCTGTTCCACATTACAAGTAACTGCTGCTAGGGCACAAGATGTAAGTGTAATCCCAGGTGTCTTGTGTTATTCCTGTCCCACATTACAAGTAACTGCTGCTAGGGTACAAGATGTAAGTGTAATCCCAGGTGTCTGGTGTCATTCCTGTCCCACATTACAAGTAACTGCTGCTAGGGTACAAGATGTAAGTGTAATCCCCGGTGTCTTGTGTTATTCCTGTCCCACATTACAAGTAACTGCTGCTAGGGAACAAGATGTAAGTGTAATCCCAGGTGTCTAGTGTTATTCCTGTCCCACATTACAAGTAACTGCTGCTAGGGCACAAGATGTAAGTGTAATCCCAGGTGTCTTGTGTTATTCCTGTCCCACATTACAAGTAACTGCTGCTAGGGTACAAGATGTAAGTGTAATCCCAGGTGTCTAGTGTTATTCCTGTCCCACATTACAAGTAACTGCTGCTAGGGCACAAGATGTAAGTGTAATCCCAGGTGTCTAGTGTTATTCCTGTCCCACATTACAAGTAACTGCTGCTAGGGCACAAGATGTAAGTGTAATCCCAGGTGTCTAGTGTTATTCCTGTCCCACATTACAAGTAACTGCTGCTAGGGCACAAGATGTAAGTGTAATCCCAGGTGTCTAGTGTTATTCCTGTCCCACATTACAAGTAACTGCTGCTAGGGCACAAGATGTAAGTGTAATCCCAGGTGTCTGGTGTTATTCCTGTCCCACATTACAAGTAACTGCTGCTAGGGCACAAGATGTAAGTGTAATCCCAGGTGTCTAGTGTTATTCCTGTCCCACATTACAAGTAACTGCTGCTAGGGCACAAGATGTAAGTGTAATCCCAGGTGTCTAGTGTTATTCCTGTCCCACATTACAAGTAACTGCTGCTAGGGCACAAGATGTAAGTGTAATCCCAGGTGTCTAGTGTTATTCCTGTCCCACATTACAAGTAACTGCTGCTAGGGCACAAGATGTAAGTGTAATCCCAGGTGTCTAGTGTTATTCCTGTCCCACATTACAAGTAACTGCTGCTAGGGCACAAGATGTAAGTGTAATCCCAGGTGTCTAGTGTTATTCCTGTCCCACATTACAAGTAACTGCTGCTAGGGCACAAGATGTAAGTGTAATCCCAGGTGTCTGGTGTTATTCCTGTCCCACATTACAAGTAACTGCTGCTAGGGCACAAGATGTAAGTGTAATCCCAGGTGTCTAGTGTTATTCCTGTCCCACATTACAAGTAACTGCTGCTAGGGCACAAGATGTAAGTGTAATCCCAGGTGTCTAGTGTTATTCCTGTCCCACATTACAAGTAACTGCTGCTAGGGCACAAGATGTAAGTGTAATCCCAGGTGTCTAGTGTTATTCCTGTCCCACATTACAAGTAACTGCTGCTAGGGCACAAGATGTAAGTGTAATCCCAGGTGTCTAGTGTTATTCCTGTCCCACATTACAAGTAACTGCTGCTAGGGCACAAGATGTAAGTGTAATCCCAGGTGTCTAGTGTTATTCCTGTCCCACATTACAAGTAACTGCTGCTAGGGCACAAGATGTAAGTGTAATCCCAGGTGTCTAGTGTTATTCCTGTCCCACATTACAAGTAACTGCTGCTAGGGCACAAGATGTAAGTGTAATCCCAGGTGTCTAGTGTTATTCCTGTCCCACATTACAAGTAACTGCTGCTAGGGCACAAGATGTAAGTGTAATCCCAGGTGTCTAGTGTTATTCCTGTCCCACATTACAAGTAACTGCTGCTAGGGCACAAGATGTAAGTGTAATCCCAGGTGTCTAGTGTTATTCCTGTCCCACATTACAAGTAACTGCTGCTAGGGCACAAGATGTAAGTGTAATCCCAGGTGTCTAGTGTTATTCCTGTCCCACATTACAAGTAACTGCTGCTAGGGCACAAGATGTAAGTGTAATCCCAGGTGTCTAGTGTTATTCCTGTCCCACATTACAAGTAACTGCTGCTAGGGCACAAGATGTAAGTGTAATCCCAGGTGTCTAGTGTTATTCCTGTCCCACATTACAAGTAACTGCTGCTAGGGCACAAGATGTAAGTGTAATCCCAGGTGTCTAGTGTTATTCCTGTCCCACATTACAAGTAACTGCTGCTAGGGCACAAGATGTAAGTGTAATCCCAGGTGTCTAGTGTTATTCCTGTCCCACATTACAAGTAACTGCTGCTAGGGCACAAGATGTAAGTGTAATCCCAGGTGTCTAGTGTTATTCCTGTCCCACATTACAAGTAACTGCTGCTAGGGCACAAGATGTAAGTGTAATCCCAGGTGTCTAGTGTTATTCCTGTCCCACATTACAAGTAACTGCTGCTAGGGCACAAGATGTAAGTGTAATCCCAGGTGTCTAGTGTTATTCCTGTCCCACATTACAAGTAACTGCTGCTAGGGCACAAGATGTAAGTGTAATCCCAGGTGTCTAGTGTTATTCCTGTCCCACATTACAAGTAACTGCTGCTAGGGCACAAGATGTAAGTGTAATCCCAGGTGTCTAGTGTTATTCCTGTCCCACATTACAAGTAACTGCTGCTAGGGCACAAGATGTAAGTGTAATCCCAGGTGTCTAGTGTTATTCCTGTCCCACATTACAAGTAACTGCTGCTAGGGCACAAGATGTAAGTGTAATCCCAGGTGTCTAGTGTTATTCCTGTCCCACATTACAAGTAACTGCTGCTAGGGCACAAGATGTAAGTGTAATCCCAGGTGTCTGGTGTTATTCCTGTCCCACATTACAAGTAACTGCTGCTAGGGCACAAGATGTAAGTGTAATCCCAGGTGTCTAGTGTTATTCCTGTCCCACATTACAAGTAACTGCTGCTAGGGCACAAGATGTAAGTGTAATCCCAGGTGTCTAGTGTTATTCCTGTCCCACATTACAAGTAACTGCTGCTAGGGCACAAGATGTAAGTGTAATCCCAGGTGTCTAGTGTTATTCCTGTCCCACATTACAAGTAACTGCTGCTAGGGCACAAGATGTAAGTGTAATCCCAGGTGTCTAGTGTTATTCCTGTCCCACATTACAAGTAACTGCTGCTAGGGCACAAGATGTAAGTGTAATCCCAGGTGTCTGGTGTTATTCCTGTCCCACATTACAAGTAACTGCTGCTAGGGCACAAGATGTAAGTGTAATCCCAGGTGTCTAGTGTTATTCCTGTCCCACATTACAAGTAACTGCTGCTAGGGCACAAGATGTAAGTGTAATCCCAGGTGTCTAGTGTTATTCCTGTCCCACATTACAAGTAACTGCTGCTAGGGCACAAGATGTAAGTGTAATCCCAGGTGTCTAGTGTTATTCCTGTCCCACATTACAAGTAACTGCTGCTAGGGCACAAGATGTAAGTGTAATCCCAGGTGTCTTGTGTTATTCCTGTCCCACATTACAAGTAACTGCTGCTAGGGTACAAGATGTAAGTGTAATCCCAGGTGTCTGGTGTTATTCCTGTCCCACATTACAAGTAACTGCTGCTAGGGCACAAGATGTAAGTGTAATCCCAGGTGTCTAGTGTTATTCCTGTCCCACATTACAAGTAACTGCTGCTAGGGCACAAGATGTAAGTGTAATCCCAGGTGTCTAGTGTTATTCCTGTCCCACATTACAAGTAACTGCTGCTAGGGCACAAGATGTAAGTGTAATCCCAGGTGTCTAGTGTTATTCCTGTCCCACATTACAAGTAACTGCTGCTAGGGCACAAGATGTAAGTGTAATCCCAGGTGTCTAGTGTTATTCCTGTCCCACATTACAAGTAACTGCTGCTAGGGCACAAGATGTAAGTGTAATCCCAGGTGTCTAGTGTTATTCCTGTCCCACATTACAAGTAACTGCTGCTAGGGCACAAGATGTAAGTGTAATCCCAGGTGTCTAGTGTTATTCCTGTCCCACATTACAAGTAACTGCTGCTAGGGCACAAGATGTAAGTGTAATCCCAGGTGTCTAGTGTTATTCCTGTCCCACATTACAAGTAACTGCTGCTAGGGCACAAGATGTAAGTGTAATCCCAGGTGTCTAGTGTTATTCCTGTCCCACATTACAAGTAACTGCTGCTAGGGCACAAGATGTAAGTGTAATCCCAGGTGTCTAGTGTTATTCCTGTCCCACATTACAAGTAACTGCTGCTAGGGCACAAGATGTAAGTGTAATCCCAGGTGTCTGGTGTTATTCCTGTCCCACATTACAAGTAACTGCTGCTAGGGCACAAGATGTAAGTGTAATCCCAGGTGTCTAGTGTTATTCCTGTCCCACATTACAAGTAACTGCTGCTAGGGCACAAGATGTAAGTGTAATCCCAGGTGTCTAGTGTTATTCCTGTCCCACATTACAAGTAACTGCTGCTAGGGCACAAGATGTAAGTGTAATCCCAGGTGTCTAGTGTTATTCCTGTCCCACATTACAAGTAACTGCTGCTAGGGCACAAGATGTAAGTGTAATCCCAGGTGTCTAGTGTTATTCCTGTCCCACATTACAAGTAACTGCTGC